>NW_008751984.1:0-595 GCF_000715545.1 Opisthorchis viverrini | reverse complement strand
GATGGATGTAAAATGAAGTTCGATGGCATGCGAACGAGCTTTAAGGGTTGGAGGTGTGTAACGGTGATACTACTTATTAGGGAGGCACGCGAGTAGTATGTGTTGTTCGTAGAATTTCGCTTTGCGTCGACTGAAAAAGGGAATTCTGTTGCGGAATTCGTGAGGCCACTTTGTAACATTTGCTTGAATTTGACCGACGAATGAGTGGAGGCAATGAATGTCTAGGAAGACCCGTTCGGGAGAAGATCTGTGTCCAGTTTTTGTAACTAAGATGCAGATTAGAGTTTTGCTTCCCTGTTCACTGGTCTGCAACCGGTCAGTTGGCATTTCCGAATAAATAACTCCGCAGCGAAGACCCTCCTCAGGGGCCGGGCAAAGGCGGCCCTGGATGCGGCCAGAAGAGGCCCTCGGAAGATGGACTGGGCCGCCGCGAAGGAAGTCCTTGAAGCGGAGTTCGACACGCCGGCCGACCGCCAGGAGGCTATGAGGCGGTTCAAGACGGCCAGGATGGCACCCGGATCTGACCCGACCGTGTTCTTCGACGGCCTGCAGCAGTTGTTGGAACACGCTTTGCCGACGCTGGACGGAGTGTTGC
>NW_008751983.1:571373-571911 GCF_000715545.1 Opisthorchis viverrini | reverse complement strand
AAATGTTTGTGAAAATTAGTTACTTTTTGGTAAACACCACCGAGGAGCCTCGATTTATGGAGCAATGTTTTAGAGCACCATAGATTTTTTGATAAAGGTCTAGTATTGTTCACAACTATCCTCTTTGTGGTGGATATTTTCTGCCACGTTTTGTTTCACCGGGATGGAATACCACATACTCATGCGTTATTTAAAAAGTACGAACTCTGTAGCTCTTGGAGGTGTTTTAAGATATTACTTACTCGTAAATACAGGGTTGTTATTTATTACATTGTTCGTAGTCTAGGTTCATTTTTTCAGTAAACAAAGGAAACTCTTAGAACTGTGGGTATTATTTATTCGAGATAAGAAGACTCCTCTTCAGATATCATGTGATGAAATCTATAATCCACCTGATGGTCATCCGCACAGCGATTTTTACAAACAATATTGTTTTAAGCATTAAAGCGGTTTTTAAAACCAGTCAAGTGAGCGGCATACGTGTGGAAATACAAGGAATACCCATATTCGAAACCATAGCGATTGCAGTGCGTCAGGT
>NW_008751983.1:533495-566682 GCF_000715545.1 Opisthorchis viverrini | reverse complement strand
TTGGGCTGAATAATATCGAAGTGGGAATCGGTGTGTTCCGTATGCTAAAATATGGAAATCTTCTCCGTCTTCCCGTTGCGTACTGTATAGTTTTCTTTGTCCGAGTAACTACATCTGTGTTCATTACATATGCACACCTCGCATAGCTAACTCGAGAGCAATGTACACCGGATACCAATACTCAGTCGAATACGTTCAGCGACATGTAGATAATTGAGAAGACATGTAGTACAAAGATTGTACAGATATTCAAAGTTGTTCCGCGTCAACCTGTTCTCTTGCCGTTTAAGGTGGTCACATCATTTCATTTCTCACCACACCACCTCCTTATACTTTGAAGCACTACTTTTTTCCGCCTCGTTGGCTAGCGGTGGTTGTCTCTCCGCGGGAAGCTTGTTGGTTTGACTTTTAGCATTGATTTAGTTGACCTACCCCGCCCAGCTGAGAACTTGGTCGCACGCTGGGGGTACCAGATTTTGAAGAAATCTGACTTCATTTGCAGGTAAACTGGACTGTCACGCAACTGACTGGACACGGATTCACGAATTTCGACGTGTCGCTGTCCTCACACCTATCTCTACCCCAGCTCACGTATACCGAAGCATGCATGCATGATCGCCTGGACCCTGATACATAGAGTGCTATACAACTCTTGTTTGCCCGACCGACCGGACACTTGTTTGCTCCTCTAACGATACTATTACTTCCACGGGCTGCCTTACTTCAGTTGTACTCATCTACAACATCAGCGTATGACCTACACTGATCCCATTATCAGCAACGGTTGTTTACGATGCACCAACCACCACCACACTACCATTCCACACACAACTCATTCAGCTGTATGCCACGAAACAAATTATTTCCATCTGTTCTCTACTTCTAACCATTTTGGAATTCTTTGAGCTGTATAATAGTTGTGTGTTGAGTGTACATACGTTGACGCCTTGTGGAAAGAAGTCATGTTTTACCAAGCCGTCACCTGCTCCGAGGATATGCCAGGTTGTCATCGTCCAGGTAGATACCTTGGCACAGTATTGGCTATTTGTTATTGCCGTCCTCCGTCCTCATTTTGATACCCCCGTGCAGCATCCCTTTTACACCATCCATTTTTATCCCGCTCTATCTGCCGTTCTCTTTTCACGACATTCATGGCGTAACTAATCGTCTTTTCTGCGTCACCACGCTAGTTGTCTTCTTTGTTCGTTTTGTCAAATGCTGAATGTCACCAGCTTCCTTAACAGATTAAAGATAAAGACTGAAGACTAAATATAATCTTGCATATTGCGCTGTTCTTCTAGCTTTTCATGATGTGTACCTGCTTTCGGCATGTTTATCCAATCTTTTTGATACATTGTTGTACCGTTTCCTGATTATGCGCACTGTTTCATTAGAACAGAATTCACCGCGCTGTGCTTGTGATTCGTCTTTTGGTCCTAATAAATGACCTTGTCCGCAGTGGTCCTCGTTTTACTTCCCGACTCGAATGGGGAGTAAGTTGTGTTATCGGACACTGTAGAGATTAAAGTAAATGTGTGGGTGTGATTTTTCTGTACACAGTATGATGCAATTCTCCCAGAAGGCACTTGATTCTACTGATAACAGACGATTGTGTTCTCAGTAGAGATCCTTCGTTATTTTCTCGAGGGTACCTGGCTGGATATCACTGATAGTTAAGCAAAGTTTTGGTTACGTGTATGCTTGAACAGAAGCAAGAATACCCTCCCTGAACGCTCCTGACTCTTGGAAAACGACCGTGTACTGGTGAAGCATTACGACCAGTTAAACAAACGCATGTGATACAATTGATGAGCAAAAGAAACATTTCAAGAGGAATCTTCATTCTAACAGCGCGACATCGAGTGGCGGAGTAGAAGGCTGACAGAGCATTATATCAGCTGAACGAAATAGCCGTACACAAACAATGAGCAGCGCCGTAAAGCCGCGAAAATACAAGTGCCTCGAATACGTCAGTTGATTGCGGATGAAATGACGGTTTCTTTTTAAATTCAAACCACGTGTTCAATTCTGGGGGTCTACAACTCCTAGGATAAATGAACGCGGAAGCCATCAAGTCTAAAACTGCAAAAGTACCCTCCTAGGAAACCAGTATAAAGCACTGAAACAACGCGAAGCTCACGGAACGAAAAGAAAACAGGTGAACATGAACCGACGGACTAGACGACTGGGCAATGTATCTGGGAATTGCGAAAAACGCGCTGACGTAATTCAAATAGGCCAGCGTTCAGGAAGTCCCACTAACAAGCGACAAAACTGTGGGCAGATTAATCGAACAGCAACTGAGAACAAAAGACATTCGGTCAATCAAACACAGAGCTGAAATGAAACGCGAGAAGTGAGGACCTCAACCGGGCTAAAAGGAGCAGAGTGATGAAACTGTTGCAATGGAGACACTCCAAAAACAACCAACCACAAATGAAACGAATAAAAACGCAGCAATAGTTCTAGTCAGGTCAGTCATATTACAAGCCAGCCAAATAACCACTCGTGTTAAGGTACGCCGACGATCTCGTCCATAAAGTTCACCTGCTTTTAAGGCGGCTGCAAAGCCTGGCTAACACATTAACCTGCAGATGGTAAGAAACGTATTTCGTTCTTCTTAGTCCTTTTCGCCACCCACAAAGTCCTTCTCGAGCCACATATAATGTGTGCAAGCAGAGCAGCAATATCTTTATCAAGATTTTAGGACCTTCGATGTAATTCAGCGTCTTAAGCATCGAAATGTGAGGGACTGTTTTGGAAACTGGTTTTTAGTGGAAAGCAAGCAGCTGCAAGTTGATCACATTATTGGCTTAGTGATTTTACGTGACTGTTTCGCTGTTGGGGGACAAGTTGCTACACCCAGATAGTAGAAACTGAATTCAGGAAATTTATGTGAAACTGGTACAGACAGTCCAAAATGGGCCTGCCAATCCCATAAAATTTAACCGGCGAAATCTCATGTCCGGGAAATGTTTTGCTGCTTCATCCATTCCCCAGTTTGAGCAACTAACAGGGTCCACAAAGGTGTCTGCTTAGATGTTTTGCTTATCGCTTAGTCATCCTGGACACTCACAAGCGATTATAAGCACTCTACTCCGGTTCATTAATATAGCCGTTTATCTCTTAATACATTACTCATAAGGTTGCTGAAAAGCCATCGACAGCTACGACCGGTTTCGCCCTTCTTGGGACTCATCAGGCAGGTGCAGTTCCCAGGTTTCCATGGACCTTATGTTCTACTTGAAACCAAATTGCACGAAATTAGCGAATATACACTCATCTGCAAACTAAGTTGGTTCTTTCGAGAGACTCACCTGGAACCCAGCTGAATCTCTCGTTTGTGATGTTTTCAGGCTACTGAGTGTGCTGTATCAGTTGCTACGATGTTCGAGATATCGCGATACATGTAGTTTCGTGGTCCCCCAAAACCAAATTTGTTTTCAACTGAGTCATTTATCTCTGTTTCCGTTCTTGGTATTGGCAAGCCTGTACTGTATTTTTTGTGAGTCTGACAGTATTGAAATAACAGATTCAGTTCCAAACAGGCCCATAACAGACCTACAATTCATATTGGCAAAATGTTCACTCTTCAAGGGGTTCAAGCTGTGGCAGGAAAGTAGGTGGACAGGTGCGACTTAGTATGGTCTTATCCAAAGAGTGACCTACTAACGGCTTGATATTCGGATCACTCTGGTTCCTGGTACAGTCAAATTAAAAAATCGATGATCGAGCCAAAATTCATTATAACTGTTATGTTTGTAAAACGGATAGCCTTCTTAGAGGTGCAAATGCAACCCTTGAAATATTTTCAGTGCGTTTGACGCATCAACAGGAAACATTAAGAATATTCCAGTTAAATTCTACTCAACTGGTTTATTCTGGTTTGAAATTTATTTTTGTTGTCTGTCCTTTGCGACCGTATTGTTACTATACCCCACGTTTTTATCTTGCTCACAGCGTTTCGCGCCAATTTTTGGTACACCGAAAATTCTTTCCAATATGACAGTAGTCTTTTTCACCTTCCGGGTTGCAAAGTTACAACCTCAACTAAGCACAAGACCAATCGGAATGGTTCGAAAAATTTCCGGCTCACACAGTCTCACGTGTCCAACGGTCACCCTCAGGAGTGACATGCTTCTCGGTCAAATGCAGCATTACTTGGTGAACAATCGCGTCCAGTCGGAGTAGTGAAACGGGGCGCTAGTTTGTACTACTATGAGTGGTAATTCAAACCTGACCTCCTAAGTCCAGTTCACTTCTTGTCTGCTCTCCTTAGATATTTTCAAGCTTTCGTTAGTTGGTGGCAAAACAATCGTAATTTATTTTCCCTTGATAAACTGGGTGTCAATGATTGTGTTACATGACGCCACATGGTCATCCGTGCGAGCGGTTATTCGTAGCTGGCTAGTGTGATTTGGGTAAGCTAGTAATAACCAAAACCTCTGATTTCTATGCTGGTTAGTGAATATATATGTCCTGGAGGACAAGGGTAATTGCATTTTTACCCGTGTGATGCCATGACGTTTTGACTTGCTGCTACTATTATTGAAAAGTATTAAGAAGTTCTACAGAGTCCTTTTCGTGTGTGCTTAAAGTTCGCGCATAATGTGCGCGCGCGTTTTGGAATTGCAAACAACCCCAAGATTCTTAAAACTTTACTCCAAAAATGATTAACAACCACCTATTTGCAAGCCTTTATGGCTTTGTTTTGACTTTTTATCAATATTCTGCATTTAAATCATTTCTAATGTGGCCTGCTGTCAAACCCGAGCTAAAAGCTTTCCAGCTTGCTCGTAAATTAGCCAATCAGAACGCCGAACTGTTTGATATCGTGAAAAAATCTTTTGAATATTTTGCTAAGTAAAATTTAATGACAAAGAAGTTGACCACAGCAAAATCTCAGCGGCCAATCAGCACGAAACTTACTGAAAACTTGCCGCAATTCAACGAAAAATAAGGGACTCGTTTTAATGGAAGGTCTCGACTGTTTTTATTAGGCATATTTTAGGAGACAACTTCACAAAGCTTGACTTACGCCGAGAGCATTAAGAAAATCGAGAGCATGTCGCTGAGCAAAAAACTCTGGAAACAAATTCCCGAAGTTGCCACCTTCTACTCTTTGAAAGTAATTAGAAAATGGGAGATATCCGCGTTGAACAACGATTCATTTGATAGGAAACAAGTAAAAAAACTCGTCTACGTACCTTCACTCCTTTTTTGGTTGCAGAGGAGGAAAACCATATGCCGCTTTTTTCATGACGGGAATAGAATAAACAAGGACCCAAAGACAACCACATCTTCTAGGCTAGAACGTTCCGTATTTCTTTTTCGCCTAAAAATATCACAGCCAGGCAGAGGTATAATTGCTTATCACATAAACAAAACTGCTCGAACTCTTGCAGTACATATTACCCACAATTAGTTGCCTAATTGGTGCGGAACGGTTGTTGGGCTAGGCATCAAACGATCATAAAAAGTGGCCATGCAAGAGGTGGAAACTGCCGCTCCTTACTTGAGGTTCAGCTTTGGTCACAGTCGCCGTTACACCTAGTCTAGCCAAGATGGTTGGGCCTTGCATCAAAAATGCTAATGGCCAATGTTATTTTGAAAGCGAATTCCGCAGTTTTACTTTCTGAATGGTGCATCTTTTCCGGTAATTGGGAAGATGTAAACACACCTTTGACTGAGATCACATAGTTTCATCTAAGATTAGCATACACTTTCATGATTACCTAGCACGTTCATCCACCTTTTAAAATAATTTTGGCTGGCTTCCGTTAACCTTATGTTTTGCCTGAACCCAAATTGCACGAAACTAGCCAGATACAATCGTTTGTATCATCATAGATGAGAGATTCGGCTGGGCTCCAAGTAGGTCTCCCGCAAAAGCAAATTTGTTAGCAAATGAGTGTAGTTCTCTAATTTCGTGCAATTTGGGTTCAACTAGAATATAAGGCTAACGGAAACGGGCATTGCGCCCACCTGATGGACTACAAGAAGGGCGAAACCGGTCGTGGGCTGTCGAAGAAATTTCAGTAACCTAATGAGTAGTGTAGTCCGTCTATACATGTATCGCGATATCCCGAATATCGCATCAGCTGAAACATGAGACGATCGACTTGTCACAATGTTGAATTCTGGAATCCAACCACTGTTCTTGCTGAAACCCAAAGACTTGGAGTAACTTCGCCGCTGTTCGAATTCGCTGTTTCCGCCATCAGATAAAACACCATTGCCATGAGGATTCAGGGACTACTTCACCATAGTAGATTCGTCCAAAAGAATGTCACAAAAGTTTCGGAACCCTGTAAGTCGTTTATCTGATTTATTCACCAAAAAAACTGTAAACCCGTTCCTTTTGTGTCTAGTTAGTCAGCCTCCACACCCCATTAACCCTTCGGGATTCGTACCATATAGGGCCCGTTTCTTTCTGTTAACATCATGCGCATAGTATCCCACCTAATTCAGATTCTCTAGATCACCGCTAGCAAGTAAAAAGAGCCTCTGAAACCACCTCGAAAAATCACATAAGGATAGTCGATATTGATAGAGAATAAGAAATCTAATTACAGGCATAATGCTAGTATTCCTGTCAGTCCACAAAAGACACAGGTTGTCGTTTGTGGAATTCATCTCAGAACAAACCAAAGGTGCTCGAACTGACAACCATTTAAGGAATCCGGATGCGCTAATTCAGAGAGCCCCTTGTTCCACCCACAACCTAGTTTATTTGGATCTCACAGAATTAGTCCCATAAACACTGATTTTTTCTCCAAGGATCGATAACAGTGGTACTAAGTTCACCATTTGGTCAGAACTTTGTGGGTCACGTGTCCACCAGTCAAGTAACTGTCTATTCCTTCCCTACTCTACGAAGGCCAGTTCCTGAGTAGTTAAAGGAACATCGTTTAACCACCATGAAGACCTCAACCGTGGCACATTTCAGTTAACATAGTGTTTAAAAAACAGTCCCTAATTTCTGCCAGTTGATTCTTATTTGTGATTCCACGATGTAGGACGCTTGTCCGGGTTTTCAAGCTTGATGATACTGTGGCAACTGATAGCTTCACCAAACCGATCCTAGAAATTACTCGCTGACCTTAAAATCACAGATGAACAATTGTAGAATTCTCACGGCTTACGAACTGCTAGAAACACTGAGTTGCGTATCTTAAGAGTGAGCCTCTTACACAACGAAATATATGGCCATAATGTTGATCCCACTCAAGACCAGAATTTAAAGCATAGCTTAACAATCACCGAACCCAATCGATCACAGTCTTCTATATGTAACTCGAATTCTGTGTTGATAAACTTTTGTTCCTTTTTATCTCATTTTTACGACAGTTGTCTTGGTTGTTTTACGCTGAATCCCCAAATCACCCCAGATAAATGAGCTAAAATGCTTACTAGCATTCTTAGTTAAGTTATAGCTGGATCACCTGCAGTTGCTTATTATATTCAAGAAAATATGAAATTGAATAGAAGCAGAACGAAGAAAACTAGATTCGAAAACCTTTGAAAACAGTTGTGGGACGGAGACTCATGGTCCCTGCAACCAGATGTTACCGAGAAACAGGTGCAGTAAATAAGCACTACCAAGTAGTACGCTTTTTTGATGTTTCTGTTGGCTCTGAGCGGCCTCGATGAAAGTCATTCTGAGAAAGCAGGTTGTTCAACGTCGAAATAAGTAGTCTGGCAGTTCGCGTTACCCATACGATTGATACTGGCTATTGGACAGTTTGATACCTAACATCTCCCGAAAACGTTGAGATCCCCGTTGCGCAAAAGAGGCGGAAAGCAATGGATTACATTTTTTTATAGTTTGGAATAGAAAGAAAGACAGAATTTCCTCAACAGGCAGGCGCATCGAATTCATAAGTGCATCGTTCGTGACACCTTAGCGGAATGTTTTGATCCAACCAAAATAACAGTGTATCTGAATACACAGTAACTTCCGGGTTTAAAACGTATGGGGAATGTCCGTAAGTCAAGTTCAGTGTGTTCGCAGATGTAAAAACCAGTTCGTCACTTGTTCCGAAATTCTGAAGATAGGCCTGACCGCCTTGCAAGGTGAATTGGTCATGCTAAACGCGTACACCAGCCGAAAAATTAGAGTACCAAGCAGCATCCTGACTGCGTATCATTCATTCACCAATCTTTTGCAAAGTCTACACTGTGACGATTGAGTTGACGGATAAATATCCGAAGTCTCGCGGTATTTAATGGAGCATACCTGCAAAATCAGCAGTTAGTAGGGACTTATCCGATTAAGATGCTGACCATCACTGTGGAAACGAACAATTGACAACGCGAAAGTGCACTTGATATTGATAAAATTGGTCGCACTGCTTCAGAAACCAGTGTTGTCTACTGCGCGCGAATGTTTGGCCATTTTTGAAGAAATATTTAATGGCTAAAAACCTTCACTTTGAGTGAAAAGTGTCCAATATCAACAGTAGCATGAGATAAACAACCGTGGAAACGTCATTTGAAAACATAGGTCTTTCTGTTGCGTTCTCAATCTTCAAAGTTGCCAAAGCTCACTACTGCTTTTGGCCTCATTTTTTGAGTAAAATCCAAATGGAATAGCCACGTTAAAGCGATTAGAAACAAAACTAATTGTCCAAAAATTAGCAGCGAACATGACATGTGAAGATTTCTTGAGGTAGCATTGCAGCTAGTTTGGCCCATTGAAGTTTGTTCACAGTGCGGCCCCGTTTCCAAATATAATTTCGAACCATTTCAACTTTGCTATTTACTCCCCAGCAGAACTCCACTGACTGGATCCAGGCTCACCAGTTTAAAGCTGTTGATGATGTATTTGTCGTAACTAGGGGGCAGTAGTTGGCACAAAGAATGGCCAGAGAGTGTGGCTGGTGTCTCTTAACTACTTCTGCACCATCTAAGGTCATTCGCTGAAGTCAGAGGACGCTCACCGAGCCTAGTGACAAATTTTTTGCACCAAGTTCAGTTGATTTGACGCGTTCCACCTGTTCGAAAAAGTTACGCTGGGATATATACTGGGCAAAGCCAAATGACTACAGACACGCCACGGTTCCTTTACTCCACAGTGGTAAATCAATCCAGTGGAGACATACTATTTTGCTTCCAGACTCACTTCGTCCATATCACCTCTATGGTTGTTTAGCGTTGTTTGGGTGAAAGGCTAATAAATAGTTTATATCACAAAGGTTTATAAGTGACATTCATGTACACCGCATCTGTGAGGCCATTTGACCTGTAATTCGTGCAAAATAACCAGGGATGTTGCATGTCATCGGCCTTGAACCGAATCTGACACACAAGCATAATCCAAAATATTTCACAAAAAGTCACTTTTTTTCTATATCACTATTGAATGTATCAGAGACAAGGTCATAAACTTTAGTTTGTTACTGCCGTTGGAGCAACCAAAACAATACAATCTCCAGATAGATTCGAACTCGCGACAACCCAGTTAACATTTTGAACACTTGACCGTTCGGACAGGAATGATCATCACAGTGCGTAACTCACACTTTCTACTCATTGCCGAGTACTACGCAATGTGATCAACGATTCCGCATTTGGCAAAATTGTTCGGGATCTCAGCCTTCCGATCCGAGTCCATGGTGCACGTGTAAACACCAAGAAAGAGCTGGTGGCTGTTTCGGATGATAGTCTGCACAACAGCCTTAACGGTCGCGGTTTACGAGAGTTGGTCGCTTCGCCTCTCTCGAATAGACGGCTCGTATTTCCAGAACAAGTGTTTCCTCGGATATTTATCCGCGGTATCCAGCTCCGATGCAGCCTGCTAAGGAAGAGAGTTAGAAGCGCTCGGCATGGTCATGTTGGCCAGACGGTCTTATGTCGTGGAAACTGTGACCAACCGGAGAGTTTGGTGCATATTTTGCAATCCTGCTGGATCACGCATGATGCCAGATGTGATCATAATCGGGTTGCAATGGAACTCGCAAAACATCTCCATCGACTTGGATACACCGTCTTCGAGGAGTTTAGAGCACCTACCTCGACGTCGATGGGCGCGGAGTTACTGTGTGGGATGAGGAGAAGCAGAAGCATGGTGCTGATGAATATTCTCTCGGCATAATCTTAGCCCTACATGCAATCAGTTGTGATGTCGACTTTTGGGTTCACCAACCGATGGTCATCTCCTATCGAGGGATCTGCTTCTCTGAATCCGCTAAGGCTGTTATTGGACTGGGACTTCCTAAGGTCTCAGTCAGTGACTCGTATTTGCTTGCCATTTTGGGCTCTCTGCTTACTTATGACACTTTTATGCGTTACACATGGCGTTGAATGTACATTTTTGCCATTTAATCCCACACCAGACCCAGTATGACGGACACTTTGTGCCTGATGTGCGAGTCTTGACTGTGCTAGCGCCTACCGCGCCTTGAAGAGCATTCACCATTGTTTATCCTTTCTTCGGTTGTTGGTCTTTAGGCGCGTATTTCCATAGCAAAATTTTTACATACTTTGGGATTCACCTCATCAGACTGGAACTGTTCTTGGCATGATTTCGAATGAGACGTTTCTCTCTCTTCTCCCATATTCTCCTGTTACTCTTTCGCATTCATCGTCTGCATGTACTTTTTATGTTTGTGACCATGCTCTTCAAGAATAAATGATAATAGTAAGATATATCACCACTCATCCTTCACTCACGGAAACTACATCACGTAGTCACGTGATGAATGGTTCCTTGAGTGACGACTTCTCTAATGAAAGTTTCACTCAGCTTGTGGAACTATTCTTCCTCTAAGTCAATTATGGATTGTCGGCACTGTAAGAAGCTTGGGTAATTATCAGTTGAATGTTATCCTGTAAATTAACTGAAACTATAATCTTTTTAATGTGGCGATTTCTTCAATGAAATTGGTCTAGCAGAACCGAAAGTCTCAGTGATGTCTTGGAAGTAGCTGTTGCTTTACTTGAGCAAAGATTTGGAACCATCTAAATCAGCCGATTCGAATGTCCATAACCGTTTTCTAATTAAGCATAAATCCCGAATGCTGCAGAAAGTAACCGGTGGACAGAATGTCTAAAATTCGGAGCAAGGTTTACGTAATTTTCAGCGCACAGTACACCCAGCTCGGTCCTGTCCGCCTAATGTAACAAAATAGATGAACTGGTCCGCACAAATTAACCACAATCCTTCTCATGATTCCGCTTGCACGATAGAAATCGCATCCCAGTATATTTTCATAAGGAAAACTACTCACAAGGTTGCTGAAAACTCGTTGACAGCCCATTCAGTTGTAGAAGATCATAAACGAGAGATTCAGTTGAGTCTCTCGTGAAAACCAAATTGATTTGAAAATGAGTGTATTTCTCAATAACCACTATCCTATTGTTTGCAACGCTGACTATTTGTCAAATCTAAGGAGAAATTGGTCTACGCATGTATATTTGTTAATAATACTTAATCGCGCACCTAGTAAGGAGGAAATGCAGTTTGCACATTATTTGTGTGTGTGAGAGAGAGACCTTTCTCAGTACAAGGCACATCGTTGAAAATTCTAGATTCCGTCGGAAAGAACCGAAAAACTTGGAGAAGCATTCTGGATCCACCAATTTCTAGACTACGCAAAGAAGAGTACGCATCCGCGCCGCTGAATATGGAGTCCTACCACCTAAGTTCAAATACAAAACCAAAGACGCTCTTCACCATCTTCTAGGCCACCCTTTTAACAGAGACTTAGCAGCATTTGACCCTGAAAATCAGGCGCTTAATGCAGGTTTTGGAATTGTGTTGACCACACGGTTCGGCTGCTTGCACACTGCTTCTAAATGTGTTTGCAGTTGCTTCAAGACCAGAGAAAGAGGCACCCTCCTCTCCGGTAGGTTGCATTCTGCTAAATTCGGCTGGTAAACAGGAAGCTGACCTTGGCAATGCGTATGCGAATAGTTAACTTACTGTAGGAGCCTAAATGGTTTCTGTATAGCAAGACACGTGAGGCCGCCAATGTGTTGGCTATCTGGGAATATTTTGGAGCCTACACTACCTCCCATTGGTCAGCTCGATGCTACTCCAGCCTGGACATTCGTGGGCCATTATGCCTCAGAAGTTGGTTTAACGCACATGATGCTATTCGGTAAACCACACAAAGAAGGCGGTTATCCTCCTTCCGGATTACTGGCTAGTCACAAACGTAAATTATGTGTATCTCATACTCACGCAGGAGTCACTGGTTGTTTTCGAAACCCTTCTGTGAAACGCATGGGATGCAGCCTATCAGCGTAGTGCAGACATTTTCTCAGCCGCCCGGTCGTATTCTCAAGACGATTGTTCGTCACTTTTATAAAGTTGAACAACCCCACACCGCGCAAGAATGGCCTTATTTCGGGTGCTGTAGGGCCATTCATCATTAGGACATGAGACAAATGGAGGTCGGTTCGCCAAAGGATACCTAAAGCATGGTGAAACCTACGTGACTATTATGAGATCAATAGCCACTTACACGGCTTCGTTATCAAGCCATCTATGCGGTACAACCTGTTTGTTGTGTCTGAAGATGGTCTGGAAGAAAGACTATTACGTGCTAATGAACTAACATGCTTTCTAACTGCTTGGTGCGATTGAAACCAGCGACATATTGTGTCACAACCAAACACTACTTTTTTTCATAGAGGAGTAAAATGCTCGTTCTTGCCATCCGTGCAGCCTGTAACTACATATCTAGTCAAGTGCTCTAAAAGAGAGCGGCTTTCGTCATGCGTGGCTTTGTGGCTTTGTGGACGTCTGGGAAACGTTGAACCCACGCGTGCATGAAAAAAATGTGGCTAACACGACCACCGCCAGATTCCACTCAAAACACACCAACATTCGCGGAGCTTTGCAGCACTCGAAAGCATATCACTTACTAATTAACGAGCAAAACGCAGACAGTAACCCATTAAACGATAGAAATTGGTACTTTGGGGGTAGCTGTGGTCATCCTGAGTGGTCGGCCCCCTTCAAAATTTATCTGCAACAGGACCTGCGCCATCATGTGCTCAACAGAAAAATATATGTTCAGTGAGAGTTCAACTACTTTGTCATATGTTTAATTTTGTTTAGGTAAGTGATGTCCCACGGTTATCAACTGCCCCGAATTAGCATAGCGTTTTTGACGTGATGAAATATCGACCCACTCAAAAATGATGGGCTACAATTGAAACTATGTTGTATGTATTTCTATCCCCCAAATAGTTTTACTGAACGTTTTAAGGCCTATGCAGGTTTTTGTTGACTGTGCCCTCACCCGAATATACGGAAGCATTGATGAGACCGAAGACCTGCTATTCTGACCTGTTATTTTAAAGACAGCATATATCGATAACCATTTATTTATACACGATACAGGGATGTTGCGCTTTTTGTATCTTTGTTCTTAACAAATGCCAACGAATTGTACGCAATGCCCGGTCAACATGCAGGTGAAAGCTTTATTGCTGCGGATTTTCAAAATGAACGGAAAACATTCTGCTCCTTACAGCATGAGCAGGCAGTTCCGTTCATTAACATCCAAAGGCAACTCGCGTTCTTCACAATTGGCCGGTACATTCTGGGTAATGTCATGCCATCGATAGACGTGTCTATATCCGCTGAGCGCATCTACACTGACTCAATCAAATCAGCTAAGTTGCCATGTTGGATAGTCTTGAAAGACCGTCCGAACAGGGGCTGTTTGGTTCCTTGCTCGGACGCCGTAAATTTCTCACACTGTCCGCCTCCACTTTAATTACAATTTTGTGTTCAGAACGTTCTTGTTAATTGATACTTGTTTGCTTACTCAACGCTTGGTCCACCGAGCCACTTGCGGTCAACCCTGTACCTAGTTAACGTGCTTGAGTCCGTTTCTATGGTGTTTCTATTACCTTTGAAATCCAATTTGGTCACTTATCGCAGACGATCATCCAACAGCAGTGTGTGCAGGTCATTGTGAGCTAGTGTTTATTTCCGTACAGTTAGTCATGTAGAGATCCAGTTCCAACTGTGATTTGCCTAATTTGAAGTTCTCGGATTACGTGTCACTCGAAAATATATTTTTATCGTGAGAGTACCCGACACTGTCTCGTCTTGATCAAATTAATCCTGTCAACTGCTGAACATTATTCAACTCAGACGGATGTTTCGAAATGATGCTATCTATTTGTGCAGCAAACAAAAGGATAGCAATACAAGCAAATGTCGAGCCCCCGGTGTTGTGGGCAGCTTTCTGAATCTATTTGCGAGAGTGACTTAACCTCTGAGATCGCGCACTCGCAGGAGTAGCGGATAAAGTAAGAGGTTCATCCTCATTGGGTTTTGTTTGGGGAGAACATCAAAACTAAGCAGCTGTAATCGATCTCCACGCCGAGGAGCATTCACGATGTGTGTGTAGCCCCGGCGGATTGATAAAATTTATACTTAAATTTTGATCTTAAAGATGAGAAGCCTCAAAGCACACAACCGATTTCAAGCAGTCGACCCTAGAGACACAAATGCTTAGCTTCATTTACCCAGTGATGACCTTCATCCAATGTCGGCAGCCAAAGATGGAGTTCTCACACTTTGTTGGTGACCCCAATATTACTGAAGATCTGAATGCGATTCTCGTGTATGTACGGAAAGCAAATGGAAGAAGCCGTCAGAGAAATTCGTGTTTAGATCACTACCGTCAGGGTGATGCACATGTAGCCAGTGAAGAATGCCTCTTGCTGTCACCACAGATAGCATACGGCAGAGTGATTTCCTTCACAATCTCTCCGGTGGGCTTTATAATGTTTCTGAGTCCTTACTTGAATGTCCATTTGGATTGACAGGTCTATATCGGGTTGTGCTTTAAAGGGTCAACCTATGAGATCCGGCTAAAACAGATGTGCCATTTTTCATATGCACTTGGTTGCTATTTTAGACGGAATCACTCTTCTTCATCTCTCGCTACTGAAACATTAATGAGTCGACATCGCAGATAAAATATCAATGGCTAGGTACAAAATGTTCGCCCAAACGATTGGGTTTTATTCCTTTGGCTGCAAGACAGCTTTTTAAGCTTTACAGCAAACTTGAGGCGAGAGGCAGCCAGGTCTGATCATAGGTACAAGTTTTCAGCGCCTGCTATCCACAGGACTTCTTGACAGGGTGAGTGGCATGTAGGATCGTAATGCGTACTTTAGCATTAGAGTACCCCCACCTGACCCGGGCTTATAAACCTATGGTGTGTTGTGGAAACGCAGGTTGTTGAAGGTGGCATCATAGAACATTTTATGCATCAAACCACATTATTGAAGCAGAACGATGCTTGTGTTTCCCCGCTGGAAACATCGGTATCCATCATGCTTAGGCGTTATTTCTTTTATGGCTGGATGTCCAACTGGGACGAGTGATACGTCTGCATTCTTAAAGGATCAAGTGAGACTTGTTTTTGAATACCGGGACACACAACTGCCAACGTTTTTGCCGAGTAATTTTGCCAAGGAGTAACCCTAACTTTCTATCAGCGAATCAAATGAAGCTAGAAAACACTGAAAATGTACTTGGAATTATGTTTTTCTTAAGCAGAGGGTGACACCCTGAGACATGACCATCATTTTAAACCCATAAAAAGAGCACGACAGCTCCCGTTTTGCGGGCACCTACAAATTTAGGTAAGTGTGGCAGTTGTTTAAATATTAGCACGTTTTGACAGAATCAAGGCATTATAAAGAAATGGAGATCAATTCACTGGGGTCTGAGAACTTTGGACATCAGGACAACTACAACGATGAAACCGAAACGATATGGGAGTATCGTGGCAGGGAGTTGATGTTGATTGAAAAACTGGGACGACTGAATCGATAGCACTGCAGCATGATAAAAGTTGTGTGTCTTGAGCTGAAGTTGACAAACGTTATGGGAAGTGGATAGTGACTCTGAACTGTTGGGATATCAGCGCAAGCCACGGAGGCTGAGACGATGATGACGGACCACAGTGTCATAGTGGGAAAAGAAAAAGCCATTGTCCCGGAACTACAATTTAATTTGAGAGCGAGTAATGTCAGGACTTCAGGGGAGTTGTTCTGGGGTTAGGGTCACTGCAGAAGGTGAAATGCTGAAATGGCGTAGAACAAAGATAAGCGGCAGCGTGAATTTGAGACATAGATTCAGTGGACTGGGTAACTACCTGGAGAGGGACCCGGGTGTACGTTCTTGTGATGAACATGACTGATGCCCTATTTCCCTAGAGACACAAATGCTTAGCTTCATTTACCCAGTGATGACCTTCATCCAATGTCGGCAGCCAAAGATGGAGTTCTCACACTTTGTTGGTGACCCCAATATTACTGAAGATCTGAATGCGATTCTCGTGTATGTACGGAAAGCAAATGGAAGAAGCCGTCAGAGAAATTCGTGTTTAGATCACTACCGTCAGGGTGATGCACATGTAGCCAGTGAAGAATGCCTCTTGCTGTCACCACAGATAGCATACGGCAGAGTGATTTCCTTCACAATCTCTCCGGTGGGCTTTATAATGTTTCTGAGTCCTTACTTGAATGTCCATTTGGATTGACAGGTCTATATCGGGTTGTGCTTTAAAGGGTCAACCTATGAGATCCGGCTAAAACAGATGTGCCATTTTTCATATGCACTTGGTTGCTATTTTAGACGGAATCACTCTTCTTCATCTCTCGCTACTGAAACATTAATGAGTCGACATCGCAGATAAAATATCAATGGCTAGGTACAAAATGTTCGCCCAAACGATTGGGTTTTATTCCTTTGGCTGCAAGACAGCTTTTTAAGCTTTACAGCAAACTTGAGGCGAGAGGCAGCCAGGTCTGATCATAGGTACAAGTTTTCAGCGCCTGCTATCCACAGGACTTCTTGACAGGGTGAGTGGCATGTAGGATCGTAATGCGTACTTTAGCATTAGAGTACCCCCACCTGACCCGGGCTTATAAACCTATGGTGTGTTGTGGAAACGCAGGTTGTTGAAGGTGGCATCATAGAACATTTTATGCATCAAACCACATTATTGAAGCAGAACGATGCTTGTGTTTCCCCGCTGGAAACATCGGTATCCATCATGCTTAGGCGTTATTTCTTTTATGGCTGGATGTCCAACTGGGACGAGTGATACGTCTGCATTCTTAAAGGATCAAGTGAGACTTGTTTTTGAATACCGGGACACACAACTGCCAACGTTTTTGCCGAGTAATTTTGCCAAGGAGTAACCCTAACTTTCTATCAGCGAATCAAATGAAGCTAGAAAACACTGAAAATGTACTTGGAATTATGTTTTTCTTAAGCAGAGGGTGACACCCTGAGACATGACCATCATTTTAAACCCATAAAAAGAGCACGACAGCTCCCGTTTTGCGGGCACCTACAAATTTAGGTAAGTGTGGCAGTTGTTTAAATATTAGCACGTTTTGACAGAATCAAGGCATTATAAAGAAATGGAGATCAATTCACTGGGGTCTGAGAACTTTGGACATCAGGACAACTACAACGATGAAACCGAAACGATATGGGAGTATCGTGGCAGGGAGTTGATGTTGATTGAAAAACTGGGACGACTGAATCGATAGCACTGCAGCATGATAAAAGTTGTGTGTCTTGAGCTGAAGTTGACAAACGTTATGGGAAGTGGATAGTGACTCTGAACTGTTGGGATATCAGCGCAAGCCACGGAGGCTGAGACGATGATGACGGACCACAGTGTCATAGTGGGAAAAGAAAAAGCCATTGTCCGGGAACTACAATTTAATTTGAGAGCGAGTAATGTCAGGACTTCAGGGGAGTTGTTCTGGGGTTAGGGTCACTGCAGAAGGTGAATGCTGAAAATGGCGTAGAACAAAGATAAGCGGCAGCGTGAATTTGAGACATAGATTCAGTGGACTGGGTAACTACCTGGAGAGGGACCCGGGTGTACGTTCTTGTGATGAACATGACTGATGCCCTATTTACTGCTCTATTCATTATTCCCTTGTTTTAATATTCCAAGTGCTGTACATATACTGGTCACGCCATGCTGAATTCAGGATTTCTAGTTCGCCTGGTTATACCGATATCCGCGCTGAACTTACCTACTACATTTTCGCGTCGCGAGTGGGACAACCCATCATGCCTGCCGAAATGGAACCATCAAATGTTAATTCAACTGCACGAGACGTAGTTGGAACGGTTTGACGTATGGATGATAAGAAACTCACGGCATATTTTCTACATTTTGTTGGCAAGGAGTCGTATACATCGGTCAAGAATGAATCTCAAATCGACACTTCCTGCAAAGAAATAGGTTCCACAACATTTCAAACCGATTAACCTCGTAGCAGCCGAAAGAGCTGGGTTCAATATGTTGGCCCGTTCTCATTCTCATTCGGTTCGTGATTTTGTAGTGCAGTTACAGCCACGGGTAGCCAAATGTGATTACGGTGTCCAAATAGAAGATCAATTGCCTGGTAGAGTTATTGCTGGTATCAACTGTCCAAAATGCAGCAAAAGCTGCTGCATCTCCGTCCAGATGATAAATTTCAAACTACTCGAAAAATATGTGAGTAGTATGAAGATGTAAGGCATGTAACGAAGACTGATGAAGCAGTATTGCTAACTTACTTTAAAATACTAAATCAAGGGTGCAGACGGACAACAACTTCAAACCTCGAAACAATATGCTCCAAATGATTTTGTAGTGCAGTTACAGCCACGGGTAGCCAAATGTGATTACGGTGTCCAAATAGAAGATCAATTGCCTGGTAGAGTTATTGCTGGTATCAACTGTCCAAAATGCAGCAAAAGCTGCTGCATCTCCGTCCAGATGATAAATTTCAAACTACTCGAAAAATATGTGAGTAGTATGAAGATGTAAGGCATGTAACGAAGACTGATGAAGCAGTATTGCTAACTTACTTTAAAATACTAAATCAAGGGTGCAGACGGACAACAACTTCAAACCTCGAAACAATTTCCATGCTCCAAATTCACCAATACGTCGCCTCAAAATCGTAATCCCAACTCAACGGTTCAAAATTTGAAAAATGTGAATCTTGTGGTCGAAATCATCCCAGATATTCATGCTCTCACAGGCAAGCGAAGTGTTTTATCTGCGGGAGAACGGGACACACTCAACTTGTCCGTAAGCCCAAAAAAGTGTCACCTAACTTCTGATCCAAATACTGGCGTGAAAGCATCATCGGAAGACATCACTACCCTTTCTTCAGATATTCATGCTCTCACAGGCAAGCGAAGTGTTTTATCTGCGGGAGAACGGGACACACTCAACTTGTCCGTAAGCCCAAAAAAGTGTCACCTAACTTCTGATCCAAATACTGGCGTGAAAGCATCATCGGAAGACATCACTACCCTTTCTTATTTTATTTTGCCCCAAAATTCGTCACATTTTTTAAACTTCGATGTCCGCTTCTGGTCAAAAACATGATTTTTGTTGACACCCGTAGTATTGATTCTATTATTCCACAGTCAGATCTAATTGGATGTTACCCCGGTGTTGTGATAGTATTTACAGATATTAGTATCCGCGGTATCACTGAACATTCTGTACCTCTAGATGGTAGTTGCACGATTCCTGTGATATTGCCCCAAGGTGCCCCCGTCGATTGTACTGCTTTTGTTGCAACCCCAGGACCATCGATTATCTGACTCAAAGATTTGCGTTCAGTTTTGCGAACTTGGACTTCCTCCCTGACTTTTGAAAATGAGAGTGCAAAAATGATTCCCCATGTCGATTTCTTGTCCGAAATTCAGTCATGCAACTCCGATACAAAAATGCAGATTGTCACTGGTTGAACGATTACCAGTCAAGCGACATGCACTTGGTATTGATACTGAAATGTAATTTGCTCCCATTTTTCTGCACTGCGACGTGGCTGGACACAGCGAAAACGACGTCGATTTCCCTTATTCTACTCTCGCCGGGATAGTTTGTCCATTAGTCCGGATGGTTTGTTTTGCTTTGAGGATCGAGTTATCATTCCACCGACTCAGCTAGCGGCTCTTCTTGCATATTTGCACTCTGGTCAACTGAGTGTTGATAAAATGACATTTCTCACACGCTTGTCATGTTGGTGGCCGAAACTAGATGCTGACATCAAGTGTTAAATGTGCACATAAGATTAGTAGCAAATCTTCACAGTGGTATCCGTGGCCAGTTACTTGTAAAACGTTTCAGCGGGTTCACGTCAACTACTGCGGTCATTTTCTAGGTACGCACTATTCTTTAATTGTTATCGACAATTTTGTTTAGGTAAGTGATGTCCCACGGTTATCAACTGCCCCGAATTAGCATAGCGTTTTTGACGTGATGAAATATCGACCCACTCAAAAATGATGGGCTACAATTGAAACTATGTTGTATGTATTTCTATCCCCCAAATAGTTTTACTGAACGTTTTAAGGCCTATGCAGGTTTTTGTTGACTGTGCCCTCACCCGAATATACGGAAGCATTGATGAGACCGAAGACCTGCTATTCTGACCTGTTATTTTAAAGACAGCATATATCGATAACCATTTATTTATACACGATACAGGGATGTTGCGCTTTTTGTATCTTTGTTCTTAACAAATGCCAACGAATTGTACGCAATGCCCGGTCAACATGCAGGTGAAAGCTTTATTGCTGCGGATTTTCAAAATGAACGGAAAACATTCTGCTCCTTACAGCATGAGCAGGCAGTTCCGTTCATTAACATCCAAAGGCAACTCGCGTTCTTCACAATTGGCCGGTACATTCTGGGTAATGTCATGCCATCGATAGACGTGTCTATATCCGCTGAGCGCATCTACACTGACTCAATCAAATCAGCTAAGTTGCCATGTTGGATAGTCTTGAAAGACCGTCCGAACAGGGGCTGTTTGGTTCCTTGCTCGGACGCCGTAAATTTCTCACACTGTCCGCCTCCACTTTAATTACAATTTTGTGTTCAGAACGTTCTTGTTAATTGATACTTGTTTGCTTACTCAACGCTTGGTCCACCGAGCCACTTGCGGTCAACCCTGTACCTAGTTAACGTGCTTGAGTCCGTTTCTATGGTGTTTCTATTACCTTTGAAATCCAATTTGGTCACTTATCGCAGACGATCATCCAACAGCAATGTGTGCAGGTCATTGTGAGCTAGTGTTTATTTCCGTACAGTTAGTCATGTAGAGATCCAGTTCCAACTGTGATTTGCCTAATTTGAAGTTCTCGGATTACGTGTCACTCGAAAATATATTTTTATCGTGAGAGTACCCGACACTGTCTCGTCTTGATTGAATTAATCCTGTCAACTGCTGAACATTATTCAACTCAGACGGATGTTTCGAAATGATGCTATCTATTTGTGCAGCAAACAAAAGGATAGCAATACAAGCAAATGTCGAGCCCCCGGTGTTGTGGGCAGCTTTCTGAATCTATTTGCGAGAGTGACTTAACCTCTGAGATCGCGCACTCGCAGGAGTAGCGGATAAAGTAAGAGGTTCATCCTCATTGGGTTTTGTTTGGGGAGAACATCAAAACTAAGCAGCTGTAATCGATCTCCACGCCGAGGAGCATTCACGATGTGTGTGTAGCCCCGGCGGATTGATAAAATTTATACTTAAATTTTGATCTTAAAGATGAGAAGCCTCAAAGCACACAACCGATTTCAAGCAGTCGACCCTAGAGACACAAATGCTTAGCTTCATTTACCCAGTGATGACCTTCATCCAATGTCGGCAGCCAAAGATGGAGTTCTCACACTTTGTTGGTGACCCCAATATTACTGAAGATCTGAATGCGATTCTCGTGTATGTACGGAAAGCAAATGGAAGAAGCCGTCAGAGAAATTCGTGTTTAGATCACTACCGTCAGGGTGATGCACATGTAGCCAGTGAAGAATGCCTCTTGCTGTCACCACAGATAGCATACGGCAGAGTGATTTCCTTCACAATCTCTCCGGTGGGCTTTATAATGTTTCTGAGTCCTTACTTGAATGTCCATTTGGATTGACAGGTCTATATCGGGTTGTGCTTTAAAGGGTCAACCTATGAGATCCGGCTAAAACAGATGTGCCATTTTTCATATGCACTTGGTTGCTATTTTAGACGGAATCACTCTTCTTCATCTCTCGCTACTGAAACATTAATGAGTCGACATCGCAGATAAAATATCAATGGCTAGGTACAAAATGTTCGCCCAAACGATTGGGTTTTATTCCTTTGGCTGCAAGACAGCTTTTTAAGCTTTACAGCAAACTTGAGGCGAGAGGCAGCCAGGTCTGATCATAGGTACAAGTTTTCAGCGCCTGCTATCCACAGGACTTCTTGACAGGGTGAGTGGCATGTAGGATCGTAATGCGTACTTTAGCATTAGAGTACCCCCACCTGACCCGGGCTTATAAACCTATGGTGTGTTGTGGAAACGCAGGTTGTTGAAGGTGGCATCATAGAACATTTTATGCATCAAACCACATTATTGAAGCAGAACGATGCTTGTGTTTCCCCGCTGGAAACATCGGTATCCATCATGCTTAGGCGTTATTTCTTTTATGGCTGGATGTCCAACTGGGACGAGTGATACGTCTGCATTCTTAAAGGATCAAGTGAGACTTGTTTTTGAATACCGGGACACACAACTGCCAACGTTTTTGCCGAGTAATTTTGCCAAGGAGTAACCCTAACTTTCTATCAGCGAATCAAATGAAGCTAGAAAACACTGAAAATGTACTTGGAATTATGTTTTTCTTAAGCAGAGGGTGACACCCTGAGACATGACCATCATTTTAAACCCATAAAAAGAGCACGACAGCTCCCGTTTTGCGGGCACCTACAAATTTAGGTAAGTGTGGCAGTTGTTTAAATATTAGCACGTTTTGACAGAATCAAGGCATTATAAAGAAATGGAGATCAATTCTTTGGGGTCTGAGAACTTTGGACATCAGGACAACTACAACGATGAAACCGAAACGATATGGGAGTATCGTGGCAGGGAGTTGATGTTGATTGAAAAACTGGGACGACTGAATCGATAGCACTGCAGCATGATAAAAGTTGTGTGTCTTGAGCTGAAGTTGACAAACGTTATGGGAAGTGGATAGTGACTCTGAACTGTTGGGATATCAGCGCAAGCCACGGAGGCTGAGACGATGATGACGGACCACAGTGTCATAGTGGGAAAAGAAAAAGCCATTGTCCCGGAACTACAATTTAATTTGAGAGCGAGTAATGTCAGGACTTCAGGGGAGTTGTTCTGGGGTTAGGGTCACTGCAGAAGGTGAAATGCTGAAATGGCGTAGAACAAAGATAAGCGGCAGCGTGAATTTGAGACATAGATTCAGTGGACTGGGTAACTACCTGGAGAGGGACCCGGGTGTACGTTCTTGTGATGAACATGACTGATGCCCTATTTACTGCTCTATTCATTATTCCCTTGTTTTAATATTCCAAGTGCTGTACATATACTGGTCACGCCATGCTGAATTCAGGATTTCTAGTTCGCCTGGTTATACCGATATCCGCGCTGAACTTACCTACTACATTTTCGCGTCGCGAGTGGGACAACCCATCATGCCTGCCGAAATGGAACCATCAAATGTTAATTCAACTGCACGAGACGTAGTTGGAACGGTTTGACGTATGGATGATAAGAAACTCACGGCATATTTTCTACATTTTGTTGGCAAGGAGTCGTATACATCGGTCAAGAATGAATCTCAAATCGACACTTCCTGCAAAGAAATAGGTTCCACAACATTTCAAACCGATTAACCTCGTAGCAGCCGAAAGAGCTGGGTTCAATATGTTGGCCCGTTCTCATTCTCATTCGGTTCGTGATTTTGTAGTGCAGTTACAGCCACGGGTAGCCAAATGTGATTACGGTGTCCAAATAGAAGATCAATTGCCTGGTAGAGTTATTGCTGGTATCAACTGTCCAAAATGCAGCAAAAGCTGCTGCATCTCCGTCCAGATGATAAATTTCAAACTACTCGAAAAATATGTGAGTAGTATGAAGATGTAAGGCATGTAACGAAGACTGATGAAGCAGTATTGCTAACTTACTTTAAAATACTAAATCAAGGGTGCAGACGGACAACAACTTCAAACCTCGAAACAATTTCCATGCTCCAAATTCACCAATACGTCGCCTCAAAATCGTAATCCCAACTCAACGGTTCAAAATTTGAAAAATGTGAATCTTGTGGTCGAAATCATCCCAGATATTCATGCTCTCACAGGCAAGCGAAGTGTTTTATCTGCGGGAGAACGGGACACACTCAACTTGTCCGTAAGCCCAAAAAAGTGTCACCTAACTTCTGATCCAAATACTGGCGTGAAAGCATCATCGGAAGACATCACTACCCTTTCTTTGTCTATTTTGCCCCAAAATTCGTCACATTTTTTAAACTTCGATGTCCGCTTCTGGTCAAAAACATGATTTTTGTTGACACCCGTAGTATTGATTCTATTATTCCACAGTCAGATCTAATTGGATGTTACCCCGGTGTTGTGATAGTATTTACAGATATTAGTATCCGCGGTATCACTGAACATTCTGTACCTCTAGATGGTAGTTGCACGATTCCTGTGATATTGCCCCAAGGTGCCCCCGTCGATTGTACTGCTTTTGTTGCAACCCCAGGACCATCGATTATCTGACTCAAAGATTTGCGTTCAGTTTTGCGAACTTGGACTTCCTCCCTGACTTTTGAAAATGAGAGTGCAAAAATGATTCCCCATTCCGATTTCTTGTCCGAAATTCAGTCATGCAACTCCGATACAAAAATGCAGATTGTCACTGGTTGAACGATTACCAGTCAAGGACATGCACTTTGGTATTGATACTGAAATGTAATTTGCTCCCATTTTTCTGCACTGCGACGTGGCTGGACACAGCGAAAACGACGTCGATTTCCCTTATTCTACTCTCGCCGGGATAGTTTGTCCATTAGTCCGGATGGTTTGTTTTGCTTTGAGGATCGAGTTATCATTCCACCGACTCAGCTAGCGGCTCTTCTTGCATATTTGCACTCTGGTCAACTGAGTGTTGATAAAATGACATTTCTCACACGCTTGTCATGTTGGTGGCCGAAACTAGATGCTGACATCAAGTGTTAAATGTGCACATAAGATTAGTAGCAAATCTTCACAGTGGTATCCGTGGCCAGTTACTTGTAAAACGTTTCAGCGGGTTCACGTCAACTACTGCGGTCATTTTCTAGGTACGCACTATTCTTTAATTGTTATCGACGCATATTTACGTAGTTCTGACCACTACTTTAGATGCTGAATTCAAACAAAAAGCATCGTGGAAAGTATTCAGCCATGAAGGTGTACCAAATGCTTTGGTGACAGACAACGGCACAAATTTCACTGCGAAATCTGTCAAGGAATAGTTAAAAGGCCTTGGGTGACGACATCTGTTTACTGCCTTACGTCATCAGGGTCACTGACAACGGCACAAATTTCACTGCGAAATCTGTCAAGGAATAGTTAAAAGGCCTTGGGTGACGACATCTGTTTACTGCCTTCACGACATCATCAGTCGAACGGGCTTGCTGAGAATTTGTCCGAACACTGAGCTCTCTCATTGCTTTATTCTCTCTCACTTCTTTTGCAGNGCAGAATAAGAACGTGGGATTGATAATTGTCTGATACAATACAGGAATGCCGTTCATTCAGTTACTGTTTTATTATTTTAATTGCTGTACATATAGGTCAGTTCAAATACGTACGTGCTACTGGGGCGCTTTTAAGCCTTTCAGTCCCATCTAGGCATCCCGGGATCTCAGCTATTCTGGGATATTATCCCAAGACTTTTCAGCGAGAGACATGGTTGTCTCAGTGGACAATAAAATTTGGTGAGCTGTAAAAATACAAACTTAGATTTGGGCGGTTTTTGGTTTGAGCACATACGCTACAAAAGGTAACACTCTGGCGTAGAAAGTTTTACTTTACTTGTAAAGGTTTTGCGGCTGAGAGCATTGTGAGGATAAAGGGCATCAGCCGTGGGCTCCTTCGCTGCACAATGCTCTCAGTTGCGAAACACCTGCGAGTGGAATGAAGCTTTTTTAGCAGAAATGTTGCATTTTGTTGCGTATATCCTCGCATTAAAAACCACACTCATCCACTTTTATATTTTTGCAGCTCACCAGATTTCGCCGCACACCCAAGCAACAGTTCTTCTGGGGAAAAATTCGAGTGCAACACATTCCTGACATCACTGGAACACCAGGATGCCTAGGTGGGGCTCAAAATTTGGACCGGTACTCTGAACTCAACCGCCTGTCTGTTTTCGCCTATTAAGGTCACGTCGTTGCTTTCGAAAATTCAATTCCATGTGCGCATAGGGGCTCAAAATTTGGACCGGTACTCTGAACTCAACCGCCTGTCTGTTTTCGCCTATTAAGGGCACGTCGTTGCTTTCGAAAATTCAATTCCATTGTGCGCATACTAGGGGCCGACCATTCGGTACGTCTGGGTCTATACATGTGATTCATCAAATTTTATGGGTCACTGGTCTCACGTTGAAAATCTGGCGCAGAAACACTGTTTAGGAGCGCTTTGGTCTCTGGTTACATGGCATCACAAAAGTATGCGCACCTTTCCTAGTTTCCGTTCTGGTTTTAGCACAGGTCAATAGTGAAAGTGACGACCGCCCATCATGTATCGCTAAGAGACTGCCATTCTTCCTATTGAGTACCCTCCCTTTTTTCTTTTTCTCCATTGGCCACATTGTACAAAGTCTGTTTTAAAAGGTTGGACGTACAAGCCACTTTTTGATGTTGACGGGAATTCTCACTTATGCTGAGTGACTATTTTTATGACTGGCTGTTGAATAACATTGACTGGCACTAAGTTTCAACGTGAGCAAACGTTTAAGCTGCAGACACGGGATCAGTCAGTTCACATGAGCGGATTACTCTTGCGCCTACGGGAGGTTGGAAATATCATAAAATACCAGAACCTTCTGCCTAAGGTATGGTGGATCGACGGGACGTAGACCTCCAGAATTTCCTCTTGTGAACTGTGAATCAAGATTTTCTCGGATTGTGCCCTTTATCAGTTATGTTTGATCGACATTATTAGTTTGTTCTATTTGTTAAAGACTCCTGGGGAACGTTGAAACTACAACCTCATAATCTTTTTAGCTGCCAGGTCAATCGTGGTACTCACCGTCAGCCCTAACGGATTCTTAAGTTGGTCCTTTCAACCGCAGAATGTAGGATAAGCTTTTATTTTAACTTTTAGAGAGTATACCCATACAAGCATGATCAGCCGTTACAGCTTGAACGTGGCGGACACCGATGCAACATAAGTGAGGTAAGACCAAAGAGGCAGGGTCACCACGCGATAAGTAATCCTAGATTGTGGAAAAACAGAACAATGGGGCATGATTTACTACTAGTTTAAGGATGAAGCCGGGTGACTTGAACTGAAACTGAAAGAGTTGCTGGCCGTGCGTGGCCTTCGTCGATTGGGTGAGTTGCTACGGTCATGGAAAACGCAAGTGGTAATAAGGGGTTGAAGCATTTGAAAGTGGAAACAAACGGCAAGATTCGTCTCAAAAATGTGGTTCACAATGAACTTGGGTGGACTCGCTGGTGTCACCTTTTGGAGGAAGCTGGCTTCAAAAGATATTCGCTAGGAACAAGTAAGGTTAATGCATAAGGCCAAAAGAGCATGATAAGTAGAATCGTTGAACATGCGGGAGGGTCACACTGAAATCGCAAACCGGGGATGGTTAGGTTCTTACGAAGGCTTCAGCAAGATAGATCGAACTCGTCTCTGAGACGGATGAGGCCGAGTGAACAATTTGTTCGGAGGTGAACGATCAATTTGGCGTGTGTGCATTGTTAAGAGTGCAAAGGTAATAGTTGTTGTTGTGCTATCAGACTGGGTATATCAACGCCGTGCAAAACTTTCATTGACATACTCAAGTTTCTGAACAGCTTCGTAACGGACATCAAGTTTGAGATGATCGAACTGCCGGTGGATTCATAGATTCACGGATTAATACACAGAATAGAGGTCTTCGTTCACGTTTTCCGGGTCAGTTTTTTTCTTGTCTTCCAGCGAGTGCCGTTTACTTCAAAGGCATAACTGGAAAAAGACAGCACTGTTCTTCAATTTCTCGGCGGTGGGATTATGCTCGAGAGCGTAAGGACTTTCATAAGAAAGCACCTAATAGTGCTTTGAACTGGGTACGAGATGGAATGTGGATGGCCGTCGGTGGAAGGGTATTTCACTTAGCAAACACCCGAAATGAGAAAAATTTCGCCTGATGGAAATGTGCACTCTGAACATAAAATCTTCTCACCTTGTCCCCGCCGAGCGTTAGATGGGTCGACGGTGAAGAACCCGATGTACAAACCTTCTTCAGATAAGGCATAAGTAAGCACTAGATCTCTTTGGAAACGACGATAGTTTGGGCACCGCGAGTCACGTTTCATCAGCTGGCAACCATTTCCGTAGCACCTCGTAGGACAGGCTCAATGAGGATTGCGTCCTTCTTGCGTCCTGAATGAACCGTTTGGTTGGCATATTGAAGAAGCTATCTGAACTGGACCTCATAGAACATTTGAAATCCGTACAACTAATGCGGGAGAAGGTGCGCCAAATCATGCGTAGAGAACGAATAGTCGGAAAGAAAGACTTCGTTGCGAATGCAGATCCGTTCAGCTTCAAAGCACAGGCCGGTTGGATCAGATACCGGGCAGATCCAGATCATATACTGCCGGATGCTGAAGATTGGGGGAAGTTGACCCGCTGTGTTGTCATTTTGGCACCAGGTGGTAACGATAACATTCTGATTTCGAATTTTCCTCTATGTCGAATGTCAACCATTCAGCTTTGTCTGCTGACTCTGTCAAGATAATAGAAATGGTTAAATCAAAATTTCTTCTTATAAGTTGCACTCTAACAAACGGCCCCGGACAAGATCTGCTAGTGAGACCAAACTGTGAACAAGAATGTGTCTCATGACCACGAAGATGACGTTAGCGCACGGCATCCATGGCATCCCATTGAAAAGGCATGCACACTTGCTTTCACTGAATCGTCGAAATGCTCTTTAAGACTAACCTCGGGATGTTAAATTTATTCAAAGCGGATAACCCTTGCATCTTTTTCCCTGAAACGCGGTGCATTTGGCCCCATCTGCCTCAAAGACAGAAGTGCTGTATATATGGTCACGCAAAAATATCACTATAAAGATAGGTGTCACTCATCACCGATGGCCTCCTGTTTGCAACGGCAAATTTTGTGCAGCCAGTTCTCTTATGTCAGCCGATTCTTCCACCAAAGCTCCTTTGGTCTGGTACCTCCAAGATCTGGTCCACACTTATTTACGTTTTGCAGGCGAGCGCTGGTGTTCTAAAGAGGATTTGTTCTCAAAATTCCTAGGGTAAGCTAGTCCCTAAAGAGTGATAGCTAGCCAACTATCGCCGAATTGTTGATCGATACAATGAAAGAAACCCCAGGCCAAGACAAAATCTGAACAACTGTATCCGGGCAAAAAATACTCTCATCTAGGGCATTCTCCGACCAAGCCGCAAGATGTATAAGTCGGAAGCTGTCTGTTGATAATATAATGAAAGAAAATTCATGGTTCCATTGTGGGGCTAGATGCTCGAAAATAGCTTCAGCAGATGGGAGAGAAAAAGCATGGTGCCGTAAATGAGTAGAGTAGTGGCGACCCTTATCTACTCCGCCAGTTTTTATCCGCTTTTGTCTGTGTGCGGTGCTCCTCGCCTAGTATTTCAAACAGGCTTGATGGTTTATGCATGGACACAGTCTTCCTTGAGGTCACAAAAAGTGCATGACGGAACACGTGGTACACTTGCACCTCAAAGCGTTAGAGCTTAAAGTTTTCGCTAACATCTGAATAATGGTTTGTTTGAAAGCAAATCACCCGGAACAACCTGTAGTACACGTAGCACCAATCCTCTAGCTTTGAAAGAATTGGATTATTGTGACGTGTTTTATTTTGCCGACCCCAGTTGGACCCTTTTGCGTTTCACTGGCAACGCTGGACAGCATTCTTGGACCATAGCCAGAACGCTGCCGGGAATCATGCGATTAAATAGAAATTCATCGGACAATGATTCACTAATCAAAGCGGGCCAGCAGTTGTTGCGATATATTCTACACCTCGGCGGATTCTGACTTTCAAAAAAGAACTCATCACGAATACCATATTTTTACCTCTCAAAGGCGTTAAATTGACCCACTCCAGTCTTGTGGAAATCAAGGAAGAACTCTGCTATAATAGGGATTTCTTAGGAAATATAACACTCCGGTCAAATGTCGGGTTAGCCTGTCCATATTCTGCATTGAGCTTTATTAGAATTCAAGGTCTTGTTATAGGACTACTTCTCTTGGTAATCTAAGCCGACGGCCTTCCAGATGCGGTCGCAAGTCCGCACTCACGTTTTGCGAACGACCTCAAGTCTTAAAGGCCAAGCACAAGTGCAAGTCAGTGGTCGCTGTGGTGGAACCTTTCTATGAGCGACGCGTCCGCATGTCTTTCGGAAGTGACCCGACGAATGCTCCTATCGTGCCTTTATCGGAAGACATTACGAAAATTGACACCAAAAAGGATTTGCATGCCTCATTCTGGGGATAAGCAAGTCCCTCCCGCTGCACTACGAGAAAGCAGATTCAAAGGCTTCCGTTTTTCTACAGTTGAATTGGCGCACTTACCCCGTATTGCTTGCATGAAATTTTAGGTGCCTTAATAAGCTCACTTCATAACGCTCTCTCAAAATGCCAAACACGCCGTTTACCTAGAGCGCACAACAGACGTAGTCTTCACTGAGCGTGTCGAACAAGCTTCCGCGAAGATGGTTTGTGGCCTCGAGTCTGTCGTATATAAAACTTCTATTGAGGTGCGTAAGCGCTTTCTCCTAGATTATCTTCCCGTCGAGGAGCCTCGTTTCTTAATTATACGTTGTTTAAGCAACAGTTGTTCAACAGGTATTATCCCTGACTAATACACCGCAGAGGCCCATTGAGATTTTCAGGCTTAGAGCGCAAACGTTTAATACTTGATTTTCAGGTGGTTGGTGAGTGGAAGGCCTCTCCCCCAACAATGGTTCACGCTGCATCTTGAGTCCAGTTTAAAACGCATTTAGATGCCTAATATGTGGGTCCACGCGCTGGCAAGCTTATTTCCATTGCTAATATTATGAAGAGGAGAGTTAAATGATGTTTTTGTCTTTGCTATTCAGGCAGATGAAAGCCGCCTGATAACACAGACGAAACCCAAATCGCCAAACTTGGACAAAATACTTGAGCCCTCGTAGCAATCTTTTAATCAGCGAAAAATTGGCGACCACGCCACTCAATTTACCGACAAGTCTCACCTGTTGAACTCCCCGTTGGACGTTAAGCCGAAGGTCTCGCATGACCCTTTTTGCTTTTTTCACAGGTTAATGCACAGGTTCGATGCTTTTGCCCATGTTTTCAGGTTCAATTTTGTTTTTGTCGTTCAGCGAGTGTTGTTCGCCTAAAGGACACAAGTGAAACAGGGCACAGCACTGCTCTTTATGATCTCAGTGCGAAGCAGTGTGTTTGCCAGCGCGAGAATTCGCATGAATGATTGCCTTATAGTGCTTTGAACTGGGTTCTAGATCACGACCCATTCAACCTATACTTCGCACCTGACTTCCCTACAACAGTGCAACCAGTGAGTCTTCTTAGCCTAGGGTTAAAACACATTTATAAGACAAAACCCGTCATGTGCTCCCAAATTGAATTATTCCATCTCCATCTCCACGTTTTCTTGTTGTGACTCCAGCCATTTGTCCAACCGCCCAAGGTCACTCATGGCCATCAGTGGTTTCCAGTTTTAGTTCATGCGAGCCGGCTGTCTTTGAACTGGTCGGACATCATGCCCATCGTTTCCTACAAGTTTAAAAAGAAGCCTGTTATCATTTAATCGGATATTTCACACTGTTTCTGACACTGTCCTCTTTTCGCGAAATTTGCATTACCCGCAAATCGCCCCAGTCTTGCCTCATTCCGACTATGAACGTAAAATCATACCAGACGGTATGTCACTGTGAGAATTAAGTTTCGCGCGTATATCGGTATAACCAGACGAACTAGAAGTTCAGAACTCAGTGCAGCATAACAAGTAGCGCGTATGTATTCGAATTGGCGTGTATGTACAGCATATGGAAGATGAGAACAAGAGAATAATGGATAGAGCAATGAATAGAGTATCAATCATGCTCATCACAGCCACCCACAAGTTGGGAATGATCATCAGTAGTATAGGCGTAGGCAACCGTCATAGAAAGTTCATTCCACGTAGCCACTACACGAAATGGAAAGAAATTTTGTCTACTGAATGTGTGTTCTGAGCTTGAAAGTCTTCTTACCGTGTCCCCGCCGTGCTTTTGTTGGATCATGGGTGAAAAACCTGTTGGCCGAGTTTTGTTCACGCAGGGCATACGTAAGAATTAGGCAATCTCAGAGGCAATAATACTCCAGGGGGAAGAGTTCAAGCATCGCGAGCCATGTTTGGTGGTCCACGGACTTTAGGCCGACGGCATTTTCGTAGCACCTCGCTGGATACGCTCAATGAGGGTGACGTCTTTCGTGCGTCCTGAGTAGACCACTTGGTTGGCATATTTCAGGAGCGGTCTGACGTGGGCCCCATAGAGTATTTGGAAGTCCATGCAAGTAATACGGGAGGAGGTGCATCGGACCACCTGTAAAATGGCGAATGCCTTTTGGGCCGATTTCTCGTGGTGCATTGAGAAAGACAAGTTTGAGGATACCCAGATACCCAACTCCATTTTGGCGTCTATACTCATGATATTTTCTGGTCCTTTTTCACCATGCATAACAAAGGCATTCGCTGAGTCTCCCCCAAACGACATATGGACACACTTTTCGTCCCACAGAGTAAGGTGCCGGCCCAAACGACCGCTGCTTTGGAGCTTCTACATCCATTTGGGGGGCACTGGCATTGGAACTCCAGGATTTCAAGTCGTCCGTAATAAGTAGGGATGGATTTGCAAGAACATCTGAAAGGCCATTGACGTGGCAGTGGTAGGTGGTACTATTAACAGTAGTGGCCCCAAAACGGAGCTTCGAGGAGCTCCAATGGAGACCAGAGCTGGAAAAAACAAAAAAAGAGCAGCGTTGCTGTTTGTCTGTAGCTGGAGTGGCCTTGTTCCGGTTGTCACTTGTCCCACAACACCAAGAAATACAAGCGGACGACAGCTGTCCTCCCGTTTGTTCTAAA
>NW_008751983.1:523116-530015 GCF_000715545.1 Opisthorchis viverrini | reverse complement strand
GACATAATGAGAAACTTCGGAGCAGGTTGAGGAATGATTTATTTGGTGGAATACAGTTGAGAGTTCTAGGGTAGTAGGAGAACTATGGATTGCATTAAGATAGTCACAGTCACAGTCAGCCTCAGATACCTATGTGGGCTGGTAGTTCAGATGGGATGGTGGAAGCGTAGAACAGTGGCTGAACGTTGGACGGAACCACTATGTAGATGAGGGCTAAGCACGCTCTACAAACTGGGGCTAGCACTAATTAGGCCTACTGGAGAAATGAAAGCCTGTTTGGCACCGTGAAAAAAAGCTATCTAGTATTAAAAAAACTGGTAAAAGACCTATGGATGGGCTAGAATAATGAAAAAATCTACAACACCTGACCTTGAGGTTCTGGTTTCGCGCCCCCATCCAACTTATTCCCCTGCGCCTGAAATCCCTACAACAGTGCAACCAGTGAGTCTGCTTGCTTTCAGATTAAACCACATTTTTGGGACAAAACTTGTCATGTGCTCCCAATTTGAATCATCCCATCTCCATCTCCACTGTTGCTCGTTGTGACTCCGGCCATTAACCTAACCACCCAAGGTCACCCATGGCCAGCAATGGTTTTCAGTTTTAGTTCATGCCACCTTTGATCTAGTCGAACCTCATGCCCATTTTTCCTAAAAAGTTGGGAAACAACCTATTATTGCTATATCTTCAGGAGTTCCCCACTGTTTGTGACATTGACCTCTTTTTGTGCAACCCGCACCCCCACAAATCCCTCAGTCATGCTCCATTCTGACTGTAAAACTATGATCATGCCAGACGGTATGCCACCCACAAGTTGGGAATAAACATTATTATTATTATTATTAATAGGTTGAACATACCTTTAATCGGAATGATTCGTCTGATATAGACGCCTTGATCTAGCGTAAGATTTTCCGTTAAATCCCTGCGATGAGTTTGTGGAGCAGCAAATCTAGTGAAGCCCGATCAAAAGCCTTTTAGAAGTCGAAACTCATGACATCCGATATGAGTCCTTCGTCCTTGGCTTGGGTTAGGCTATCCATATACACGGGCATGTTTGTTACGCAGAACGGTTTGGAGGAAATCTTTGTTGAGCTGGAGATTTCAAGTTGTTGGAAGTAAGGTGATCTAGAATAGCTTGATTCAGAGTGCGTTCCATCACCTTGCACGGTACTCTAATGGGGCTTATAGGCCTGTAGCTGCCAGGCTATGGTCGGTCACCAATCTCAAAGATTGGCGTGATAAGCAGAGGAAAACGACCTTCGTCAAGCGACTGACGAACGCGTAGATGATAGCTCTCAACTCGTGATTGGCTTATTTACTGGGGCACCGTCATCTTATTGTGGTGAGATCGGATAGCAACACTGCAATGCATTGTAAGAAAAACCAAGAGGCCATATCCAACACTTCTTGGAAAGCTGTCACTGGTGCAAAACAAAACATCGGAACAACGACGCTCTTTGGACTAGGCGCTTCGCTGAAAAACCGGCCAGTGTGAGCTGAAACTTAAAACCGGCTTTAAAAACTGGAGATATATCCCCCATTACTTTAACATTTGGAGTTTCCCACGTTTCTTCTGCCCATATCTGTAACCCCCACTCCACTTTTGCGTTTGGTGCGTGCGCATGAGCTGGCATTTGACTGTCTCTACCATCTTACTCGTTTAACCTCAGGGTCATCCATCCATTTGTATCTGGCCTTATGCACATGTGACTGCTACATGTGGGCGACTGTTTATTTATTTGTTTCGTTGTTTTATGGTCTGAGTAGACCATTTTTTGTGGGAGAACATCTACTTTTATGGTTTGTATATTTTATGAATTGGTGTCTCACATTATTATTACCGTATAGAAAATCAGATCGGACTCCCGGCGGTTCTTGTATTACGCTTCAATCGACAATAGCATTTGGCTATTACAGGAGATATTGAAAAACTGAGTACTGCCCAGCACCGTAGATGTATGTCCCGGTGGTAAAGCATAGATTTTCAGCGTGAGTGAAAATATGAATTTTTGTTAAGACTAATGGCGCGCAATGAAACAGAGTAAACCCTTCCTAATATGTAGGCCAGCGATTAGGGGTTCTTGAACGGATGAAGAGTTGCCAGTATTCGGGGCCGATTAGACAAAATGAACGAAATCCTTCAATGTGTGGCCAGGATCAGCTGCAACTGTGATACAACATGAGGATAATCAAGCCCTCAGTAGTAAATCCGGTAGGATAAGAAAGCGAAACTCACCTCAGGAGTGGCCAGGCCATAGTGATAAGCTTCTACTTGCTAGCAGGTAAGAGTCTGATAGTGCTAATTGTCATAGTCGATTCCTAAGTGCATTACTTTTTGGGCATGTCGCCACGGAAGACACGACAATGTCTCGCCAATCTGCACTAACATGTTCCAATTTATGAGCAAATATACAGCGGATTTCATGCGTGAAATTGCTCAGGCAGATGCTTGAGACTTGCCAAAATGACCGAACATGAGGGCTGATTAGGCCTCAAATCAAAAGCGATTTGGTTCATGTTTAGAGACATGCAAATGGCGGTAGCCTAACGAGGCGCGCCGATCAGCTAAGGCTGGGTAGGAAAGATCGGAATGGAATCAGTGGCGCCCCGTAGTTAGGACAGGTTATCAACAGGATTTGGTTCATAGACAGAAAAAGGTTTTGTAAATATTAGCAGGCATTTATATTGCCTCAAATTGGGACTGAGAGAACTGATTTAATTCAACCATATGGCACAAGTGGAGATACATCGGGTATGAAGCAGTGATCAGACAGTGGCCTAATGGAGTTGGCAGGAGCGATGAATTTTATACCTCATTGCTTCCATCACTTGCCAGTCTTCAGGTAGGATATAATCCAGTGGGTCGGGGCGAATTAAGTTAGTTAGTGCAGCACAGGTGAAGGAAGTCCAGCCATTTGGTTACTAGGCATGGATAGTATCAGTGTAAGCCAGAGGGGCGGCAGCTTCCAGCTCCCGTGCACAATTCCATCTGAGAAAATGCGTTGTGCAGAAGGACGACAGACAGGCAGGGCATAGCGGAAGTAGAAATTTGAAAGTGATGCACAGTCGCTTCACGGAATGAGACAGTAGTACGTAAGACGGGGACTGGACGTAATGTTAGGGGCCCCGCGCAGCTGGTTTCCGCTATTAACTCATAACGATAAGAAGTGCATAATGCAATAAAAACGCGGTCAGAGGAATGTGAATTTCTTATCTCTTGGCTGTATACATCTTTGAGAAAATTACGATGGCATTCAAAGCTGGAAGCTTCACTGTGACGGTTTCCCTGAATATTCAAAAATACTTTGACCGGGTACCTCATGCGTTCTTAATGCATAAACATAGCACCGTTTGCGTCACTGGCACTTCATTTCAGTGGTCGCCTCCTACCTATTTGATAGGACGCAAATAATACAAATCATAGCATACGGTAATCTCCATTATCGATCACCAGTAAAGTCATTCAAGAAAGCGTGCAAACTCCATCTTCTTACCGTCCATCAATGACGCCTTCAGCGCTATGGCCCACATCAAGGTCTTTCTCTACGGGGACTATATAAAAATAGCGTATGCGTTTCCCCCTCTGCACGGGCCCTTATCTTTCACCAGATTAAACATCACTTAGATTCACCGACTTGCTGGTCAGCTGACTCTGACTTAAGCTTCTGCCCCATGAAATCCTGCATAACTTCCTGCCGGTGATCCCTCACGGCTGATGCTTTCACAATTAATGGAAATCATATCACTTATTCTACGGAGATCAAATATCTTGGCCTCAGATACTATGGTACATTTTGCTTTTCCCACCAGGCGCAGCTGCAGTCTGCCCCATTCTGCAAACTCAGACTTTAGTATTGCGCTCTTTTCACCCTTCAGACATCATTGTTGCAGTTTTTAAGCTATGCGTATCGCCAGTCGTGGAATTCCGTCCCTCATTCTCTTCCCCTTATAATAAAAATTGCAGGCTAGCAATGGGAAGTGTCCGACGGTCATTCACGAAGAAGTTGTTCCGTCATTCCAGCCCTATGTTTGCCGCCCCGGCTGTCAAATTGTAGGCCTCGAACCACTTTGGCTCAAATGGTTTCAGATAAACCTAACTCTCTTACACCGTTTGCTGCGCAAAAAGTACCTCCATAGAAGAGGCCAGACCAAACAATAACTCGCGTTCTTGCTACAGATTCCGTAGCCCTGCAACCTCTTAATATGTCCTTCAGCTCTCAAAAACCTACGCCACCACTCCTTTTTCATTTACTACGCTCCCATCTGAAACAGCTTTCCTGAGAAGCTGCGGAACATCGCATATCATCATATTCATGCTCAATCCGTGGACAAATTCTTTACCTAATAAACTACTGCCGCGTTAATTATCACCCAAATTTCTTCCGACCTTCTCTATGAATAGGCTCCAGTGCGAATTTGAGTTTAGTGGCGATAGATTTAGTGGGCAAGTTATGACGATAATAATGTTTATTCTCAAATTGTGGGTAGCATACCGTCTGACATGATCATGCGTTCACAGTCAGAATAAAGCATGACTGGGGGGATTTGTGGGAGCTTGGATTGCACGAAAAGAGGACAATGTCATAAACAGTGGGTGGTATCCGATGAAATAATAGAAGGCTTCTTTCCCAACTTGTTGGGAACAAAGACCATGTAGCCCGACTAGTTCAAAAACAAAGCTGGCTGGCGTGAAAAAATGGAAACCATTGCTGGCCGTAAGTGATCTTGGGTGGTTGGACAAAAGGCTGTAGTCACAACGAGCGAACGTGGAGATGGAGATGGGATAATTCAATTTGGGAGCACATGGTGAGTTCTGTCCTATAAATGCATTTCAACCATCTTTGAGAAAATTACGATGGCATTCAAAGCTGGAAGCTTCACTGTGACGGTTTCCCTGAATATTCAAAAACACTTTGACCGGGTACCTCATGCGTTCTTAATGCATAAACATAGCACCGTTTGCGTCACTGGCACTTCATTTCAGTGGTCGCCTCCTACCTATTTGATAGGACGCAAATAATACAAATCATAGCATACGGTAATCTCCATTATCGATCACCAGTAAAGTCATTCAAGAAAGCGTGCAAACTCCATCTTCTTACCGTCCATCAATGACGCCTTCAGCGCTATGGCCCACATCAAGGTCTTTCTCTACGGGGACTATATAAAAATAGCGTATGCGTTTCCCCCTCTGCACGGGCCCTTATCTTTCACCAGATTAAACATCACTTAGATTCACCGACTTGCTGGTCAGCTGACTCTGACTTAAGCTTCTGCCCCATGAAATCCTGCATAACTTCCTGCCGGTGATCCCTCACGGCTGATGCTTTCACAATTAATGGAAATCATATCACTTATTCTGCGGAGATCAAATATCTTGGCCTCAGATACTATGGTACATTTTGCTTTTCCCACCAGGCGCAGCTGCAGTCTGCCCCATTCTGCAAACTCAGACTTTAGTATTGCGCTCTTTTCACCCTTCAGACATCATTGTTGCAGTTTTTAAGCTATGCGTATCGCCAGTCGTGGAATTCCGTCCCTCATTCTCTTCCCCTTATAATAAAAATTGCAGGCTAGCAATGGGAAGTGTCCGACGGTCATTCACGAAGAAGTTGTTCCGTCATTCCAGCCCTATGTTTGCCGCCCCGGCTGTCAAATTGTAGGCCTCGAACCACTTTGGCTCAAATGGTTTCAGATAAACCTAACTCTCTTACACCGTTTGCTGCGCAAAAAGTACCTCCATAGAAGAGGCCAGACCAAACAATAACTCGCGTTCTTGCTACAGATTCCGTAGCCCTGCAACCTCTTAATATGTCCTTCAGCTCTCAAAAACCTACGCCACCACTCCTTTTTCATTTACTACGCTCCCATCTGAAACAGCTTTCCTGAGAAGCTGCGGAACATCGCATATCATCATATTCATGCTCAATCCGTGGACAAATTCTTTACCTAATAAACTACTGCCGCGTTAATTATCACCCAAATTTCTTCCGACCTTCTCTATGAATAGGCTCCAGTGCGAATTTGAGTTTAGTGGCGATAGATTTAGTGGGCAAGTTATGACGATAATAATGTTTATTCTCAAATTGTGGGTAGCATACCGTCTGACATGATCATGCGTTCACAGTCAGAATAAAGCATGACTGGGGGGATTTGTGGGAGCTTGGATTGCACGAAAAGAGGACAATGTCATAAACAGTGGGTGGTATCCGATGAAATAATAGAAGGCTTCTTTCCCAACTTGTTGGGAACAAAGACCATGTAGCCCGACTAGTTCAAAAACAAAGCTGGCTGGCGTGAAAAAATGGAAACCATTGCTGGCCGTAAGTGATCTTGGGTGGTTGGACAAAAGGCTGTAGTCACAACGAGCGAACGTGGAGATGGAGATGGGATAATTCACCTTGGGAGCAGTGAGTGAGTTCTGTCCTATAAATGCATTTCAACCTTAGGCTAGGCAGACTCACTGGTTGCACTGTTGTAGGGAAGTCTGGGGCGTTAGGTTAGATGTAGGGAAGTCAGGGGCAGGGGTTAGGTTAGATGGGGGCATGGTGCCAATACATAGGGCGACCTAAAGACCGTATACAGATTTGAACTTGTGTAGGAAACAAGCCGGACATGTAGCAGAAAAACGAGGCTGTTCTTTTTACCTTCTTCAAGGAATTGTAGAACTTAAGTGCTTACTTGATCTAAATATGTTGTATTACTGGCCTTTTCATTTTTCTTTTTTCTCAGCCAAATACTACATTGTTCTAACGAAGTCCTCACCCTAGATGATTATATCAACTCCGTCTGGCAACTAATGCTCTTGGCCTAACATCGAAGCAAGGTCTGCATTCTCTTCTTTATTAGAGCGCATTATACGCCGATATATATATATATATATATATATATATATC
>NW_008751983.1:512546-521541 GCF_000715545.1 Opisthorchis viverrini | reverse complement strand
ATATATATATATATATATATATATATATCAAATACATCTGAGAATGTGCCAGCTCGCTCATTAAACGCACACAACATCGCGTTATGCTTCTGTCTAACATGGTAGCTCATGCAAACGATTGGCAGTCGTTTAGCCTGCACTCGCCAGAATGTGCTCCACAGCTCATTAAACGCACACAACATCGCGTTATGCTTCTGTCTAACATGGTAGCTCATGCAAACGATTGGCAGTCGTTTAGCCATAGTGCACTCGCCTTTAAAATTACCATTTAACTGCACTTGTCGCGTGAGAAACCGTCATTTCACTTTTTTACTCCGCAGCTTGCCTCTACTAGTGTTTGTTTCTCTGTTTCCTTGTTTGATATCACTGAGCTGTTTCTACTAGCCTGGCTCCCCCCACGACCGCAAAAGTAACTGGCGGCTGGAGTACTTCATAAATGCACAAGTCGCATTGTGACTGCTTGGATGGTTTTCCAGCTTTCATATCTGGCAGCATGTACGAGGGAGGAAAATCCCGCGTAGAGGACGGGTACGCCCTTCGGGGAGAGTTGCCATGACACGTTGCGCCATGTTACATCCGTATACCCGTCGCGCCTCCAGCAGTACGGGTGCATCGCCCATCGCCGGTGGTTCTTTGCCTAACCTTTAAATTCGGGGAAATTAAAGATCGAGTATTGTCGGCTTCTGTTTGTTGCTGCAGGTTTTGGACTCGTCTCGGTTTAGTTATTTATCTGGCAACACCATAAAAACTACGTATGGAAAAAGACGTATGAAAAACATCTGCAAAACAAAACAATACACCTGCAATAGCCCATGGCCAACAGCGATGGCCTAGCTACCTTCTTCAGAATCGAGCCTATACGCCACCAAAACCCACCCCGCCAACCAAAGAAATACACACATACCTTTTGCTCCCAGGAGTGGACACATAACATACATACATAGAAAAACTCCAGGCCCTCCACCACAAGCTTGCGAGGCTGTCGTTGAAAGGTTTTTCGCCATGCAACACTTACAGATTGAAGCTAAACATAGTGCTTCTGGGATTGGTGACCACAACCTTACATTCATCTTCCCTCCGAGATTGCCATAGTATTGCCCAACTTATAAATAATCTCCACAAAATCCAGTCAACAATCTCAGGAGTTTCACTCCCGCTTGTCCTTACTTGTTTCGCACCGCTTACAATGACGCCTGTCTGCCTACTTACACCAAACTCTCCTGTCTCAGGGTGCGTAATAGCGTGTGTTGGCAATCTTAGCTTGACTATTGTGAATAGATTAATGAGTGCAGGTCCATCCCTATCCCACCTCGTTTAACCACTTGTCGTCACCACCCTAAATGTGACATGCATTCATTTTTTCCAATAAAGGACCATATTCTGTTTGATGACTTCTCTAACTCTCCAGGCCCCACTGGTCTCATCCCATTTCATCTCCCTCACAAGCTTCGAACTGCGGTAATACTTGCTATGGATACCCTGTTTGGCCGTTATCGACTCCCCGCGATCTGTGCATTATACCTGAATGGATTCACGACCGGACAGGAAACCAATACCAGCTGCGATATTGCGTTGGTTTTGCTCGCACTGCGGAATCTTCTGACAAACTCACAACATCCCGTTGCTCACAAAGCTGTACATTCTAGCGCAATTTCCACCACGATGCTGTACAGCAACTGAAGTATGTTGGTGCAATAATGGCATACCCGCAACTGTTCACTTCCTGATATGACTTCGCCCTCTTGCACCCTCCATCCCTTACCTGCAACCGCGGTTTAAGCCTTCGTCCGGCCCTAGCCTCCTCCGCGACGCAGTCATTCCACTCTGATGAACCTTCTATCGGATCTAAACACATCAGAGTCTTTTACTTTGTACTCCTCACCACGTCGGTCATTTCGGTGCAGTTCACGTTTCTTAATGTACGTTTGCGTGCACTCCTCCCAAGGAGCATTTACACCCGGCCCCTTCTCAGCAGCAACACTGGTGAGTCTCTCCAGTTTCACTGCACTGTGAATCTGAGTTTCCTACTATCATTTATCCTTGCTGCAATTTTCCTCCACTTCACCGTCCCCACTTACGCTTTTCATGACTCTGACCACACGCTCAACAGCCCAAGGACACAAAGCCTCAGTGACAGTTTTAGTTCACATTGGTCGGCCAGATTGTGGCAGTTCCGCTGCCTCCCGAAATCCGTTTTTTGGGTTAAGTATTTTTGAAGGTTAAATTTTTTCGCGTAGCAGACAGGAAGTCTCTTTCTAAGCCCTCCTCCGTATTGTTTTTGCCCGCCGCTTTCAATTGGTAAAGGTCGTATCCTATCTCATCTGATATGTCCGCATAGAAAAGAAAGAGCCTTTGCAAACTTGGCTCCCTATTCATGCCACCTCAGATGTGACCTGTACTCTGGATAATGCCCTCCGTCTATGTCACCGTCCCTTTTCCATGAAATTCAAAGTACCCACAAGCCTCACCAGTCATGTTCCTATTCTGCGTGTATCACTGTGATCATGCCCAAAATTATGTCACTCACTAGTTGGGATTGAGTATTATTATTAGAAGGCCCGGACACATCACCCAAAGCATAGTCGGGCAGAGGCAACATACATGGTTGTCTTGAGATCACTGAGACTTTACGTGGCACCATTCTTTCCCACACTTATGTTGGGATTTTACATCATCGAACCACTTGGAGGCCTTTGTAAGCAATGAAGCCAGGGTGCTTTGTCTGCTGAAAATGTCACACCGAAATCAAGCTCACTGAGGATTCTCCGTAAAATCGAAGCCTTTGCGTTCATTAGGACAGTCTGTTAGCTCTGTCAGGTGCAAATCCCGGTATTTCATCTAAGATAACCGTTCTCTTAGGTTTTCCTGCTCCGGGGTTTTTCACAATCCTAACAGTTTCCGCTAAGGTGTGGTGTGTTCAGCTTGGACTTACAGTCCCATCGTTAACTTATGCTGCATGTTGCAGGAAATTAGGGTCAAAGACCGAAGAAAATCGCACTTTGCTCTCACCTGTAATAACACGGTATAAAAAGGTTTTATCTTGAAGGGTCGACTAAAGAGTAAACTTTGGGCTCGTCGGTACCGATCAGGTGCTTCAGAGTTGGCCAAAGATCGAGTTAAAATAAAAGGGCAGTGCTTCACCAGATATCTTCGTCCAACTCAAATTTTTCGCGCCTCATCGCATCCAAGAAACCTGAACAAGCTATATAAGCACAGCAAATTGAAGAACGTGGGCAATATAGGTACCTCGGGTGTGCTGCTTGGTTGTTGGCCAGTTCACTGAGCTTGTCGGTTGTGCTTCAAACCTGTCATTACCAATTGGGGTGACACCGTCAGTGCACCAGCCGTCAAATTCACCAATTTTGGCAAACAGACCAGCAACGGAGTAAAAAGCTTTCTTGGATACACACTCCCTAATACCCATGAGTGAGGACTAAACGAGATGCATTGAGCTTTCACAAATCCTCCTCTCCAAGAATGATCCAAGAACTGAAATTGCTCAACCAACAGGGTGAAAGCCTTCTGCCTTCGGGCTGGCTTAACAATTACATATATCTAGCGTCTTCATTCGGTTACTCACATGGGTGGCATCGTCAACAAACCCACCACAGCTTTAACCAGAATATTCGCAGAAAGCCGGATTATTAACGCAAGTACCTTTTTCTCACCACGTCCCTTATGGTGGCTTAGTTACTGTAGATGCCGTGAAGTCGTCTATCAGAATGGGGAACATAACGGTTACAAAGAACGTGATATGAGTTACAAGAATTATCTGCATTTCGAGGGGATCCTCGCAGAAACAGTCATCCGTGCACCATTCGCAACATTCCATTCACGAGCTACGGTGAACCGCGAATTCTCGTTAGCGCTCAGAGTTGGCCAGAACCTAAGTGAACTAAACCTTTGAAGGTGCCTTAGCCTTTCTGGTAAGCAAGTGCATCTTACCAACCTGTGTAGAGCTTGAGTGCCCTTGTGCCCACCCATGTGCTGTTAGGCAGCTAAGAAATTCTGTGCATATCTACTTAGGAAACCCATCAAGCTGGCAGTTTTAGTGTTCTGGATGTCTTCCGAGGTTGTTCCGTTTCTCAGAGCAGTTTTGTCATTAGAATGATTGATAATTTCAAGGAATCTCGCTTAAATGATTTGGTGATTATTGATAACTCTCTCGGTCAGCTGGATTGGTACCCCCTTGCATGAAGGTACCTGCCTAGGTCTCAATACTTTCAACCCAGGGAACTAACGGAGTTTCCCAGTGGACGTACAAACACGTGCTCACCCCAACTCATTGGCACCATCAAGGAGTTCCAACAAACGTTTTCTCTTCCCCACCAAAAAGACCAACAAGTCTAGATGATACCGTTCACACGGCCTAGTTTGCCCATGGAAGGCTGACCCGGTTCCAGAATTTCCCAAGGGTACAATTAAGCTACCAATCACAGAAGCCCTATCAAACCAGAATACCTAATGGACACCCGAGATCTCGAGTACCGGTGAAGGTGAAGAAATTGCCGCCCGGTTTTTGCGGGATCATTTACGTTAATGTGGACACATGTAATGTGGAAACATTCAGTCACTTCAAAAGACAATCCATTCCAGCAGTTCGGTGTGTGATGAGGCCACGCGACTCTCAGGTCTTCTCGACATGTCAGGCCCACGGCTGCACGACAACGTCAGCCAATCTGTCATCGCGTCTACCCACCTGCCGTGGCTAATGGTGTGGCATGAGTTGCATATTTGCGCGCCCACCCGATCCCTTATCCCAAGTTGTAAACTACTTTGCAACTGACTCAAGTGCGCAAATCCCGGACCTCCAAAAGACATCAATTTCTTACGTATATCTGTGTCATGGGGAAGTCTCTGGGGCATACACATATGTCGTTAGTGTCCAGGATGAGTTTGAGGATTGCTTACCAGTACAGCAACTGACCGTCTTATTCCAAGAAGAACCTTTTCCGTCACAGATCATCCTTATCGGGCACACGCTTGTGCGTCTCCGCTTTATGAAAATACGGCCACGAGTGATAGAAGTGGCGAAAAATTGTAAAGGAAAAAACTGGCCGATTCCATCCTCCATTCCCTGGATGGCCGAACCAATGGTTTGCTCGCCTCAGTTTCTGACGGCTTGGTTCCTCGTATAACAGCTTAATGGATAGACCGAAGGGTCAAGCCGTCCAAATGTTATCGAGTGGTCCGAGGAAACGTTACACCAGTCGGTTGCAGTAAATGTATTTCATGTTCAATCGGGTTCATGTACAACCTTGGCAAGAAAACCGTCTGACCCATATTAAGACCCTAAAGCCCCCTTTGTGCTGTTGACGGCTATGCCCATATCGGCTGCACTTTCACCAGGAAGCATCTTCTTATGTGTCACAGACATTAGTGATAGCACAGATATTCATGTCCCCTGGCCTTCGAACAATTTATCCCCCACTTTCACAATTCGACAAGTAAAATGTTGCACCCAGTGTTTATTGAGAATGGTGTCTGGTCTGGCGGCCAAGGCACGCTCGAGACTCAAATTATAGGTCAGAAGGGATGAGCTCACTAGAGCGACGTATGAATTTCGTTAGCAGTTAGTAGAGAGAATGCCAGGTGAGGCCCAGTTGATGGTGCAATCAAATGGTTGCGTTGCGGCATTTGGAGGGGCGCATTGGCGGCACAGCGTTCCCAGCTCCAAAACATCTGTGGGTGAATTAAAGCTTTTTACGACGAAAGGTTGCATTTGGTTGCGTGTGGTCAAACATAAAACCATCCATATCTACATTCGCTTGCAGCTCAAATCAAATGGTTGCGTTGCGGCATTTGGAGGGGCGCATTGGCGGCACAGCGTTCCCAGCTCCAAAACATCTGTGGGTGAATTAAAGCTTTTTACGACGAAAGGTTGCATTTGGTTGCGTGTGGTCAAACATAAAACCATCCATATCTACATTCGCATTTTTGCAGCTCACCAAATTACATTGGCCACTGGAGCATTCTTACTTCTGGCGGGAAAAATCTAGTGGAGTAATTTCCTAGCGTCGCTGAGACTCCGGGATGCCCAACTGAGGCACAAAAGATTGACCCCATACTCTGAACTCAATTGTCTATGTCTTTTAGTCCATCAGGGGCATGTCGCAGCTTTCGAAAATTCAACTCATTTATGCAAATACTGAGCAAAACACCTAGACTGGCAGACCCTATTTTCATTTCAAAAGCCAATGAAAGCTCCACATACTTTGTAGGAGAAGAATGCAGAAAGACTTGTAACCTAGGCTGATGATAACCTTTCCCTATATCTACGGATAAGTTCCAGATAGGAACACAACTAGCAGTGGGTTGTGCGAGATGGCAAATCCAGGGGAGCGTTCTCCGAGGAGTCTGGCTGGATTACTTACAGTTCTGAGAAAGCCATTATTGTCGTAGAATGTTGATGGCTTTCTAGCGCATCTGTTTGGACATGACGTTGAATTCAGGCTGCCTGGGTCGCGGCATCCTGTGTTGGGCCACGGGAGCATGGATTCGTGTTTAAAACTTCTGTGAGGACATGGGCCGAGACCTGGCCACACTTTATTATGGCTAGCAGAAGCAGTTTTCTCTCTCATATGTTTGCCTGGCAATGGAGTATATGGAGGGTGGAAGGGATAAACTATATGGAAAGTAGCCAGGTTTTCCCCAGCAGCCTCAGGAGTGTGCGCCCCGGAGGCCCGGAATCAGGAAAAACGCACTCGGGATTTTAATCCAACGTCAAGACGGGATACCTTTCAATCACCTGGACAGCGGGACAAAGTAAAAATGTGACATCTGAGGGCGAGCAGCGCTGATGACAGGGTTCAAGCGCTTGCGTGGCGCTTCCATTTTGTCTGGTCAACTTTTCAACCCCTTCGCTCAGTTAAGTCAGTAAAAGTTGACTTAGTATTTCCCACAAGTTTCTCAACGTTGATGCTACCCCTATCTCGTGCCATGCATACAACCTTGGTCTACATCAGGTCAAGTTGTACTTGTGCGTCTGTCGGATAGGAATGTTTGTGTGTGAATTCCAATAGTTGTCACGTTACGTAAGAAGAATATACCCAAAACACGATACGGCTGAAACACACGTGTACACGCAGTACAGGACTCAACAGCTCTCTCATTATTCAAGTGCCCTCACTCTGCCAGAACGCCCAACCGCCCGTGCTGAAAAAAATTCGCATTAATTTGTCAACGTGAATTCTTTACACAATACAGACGTGAGTTTCAGGGTCATCGTATTCTCCATGCGTCAACAGAGTTACTCCCAGCGGAACATTCTCCACTTTTAGAGAGCACGAGAGCTTTTGATGCGTAGGCAAATTCGTAGTAAAAACTGAGGTCCAAGGAAAGTACTGTTCATTTATTCGTTCATTAAGCCACCAGGGACCGCTGAAATGGGGCGAAAGTTCCCCCGAGACTAACGAAGCAAGAGATAATGTTTGAGAAATGTCAAACAGGTAAAAAGGTGAAGTTTGGCAAACATTTGTATCGCGCGCTCATTTTTGAAAATCAAATAACGTTAAAAGGTCTGCTCTAGGGTTGTTCACCAACAGCTGGCTTCCAAAGAAAGCGTTGTGAGATACTAGGAGGTTCAGTGGGACTTGTTTAGTTCAATTGTTTAGTGTTTCAAGCCAGGTCATATGACCGGACCGTGAAGGTCGTTGTTCCTGGCGTGGATCGTCGCGTCGTTGGTTCCCCCTCCGGCTTGTCTTTCCGCTGTCGCTCGCTCCTAGAGTGTACTGCTCGGCCTAACGTGGATAGTTATTTTTGTTCGTCTACAATGTCCGAGGTAACTGGAGCGAAAGATGTGGAAGGTGAGAATAGTCCTGTTGAGGAGGATTCTGCCGGTGAAATGACGTGGCCGGGACCTGACTTTGATAAACAACGGTCTCTGGCCGCTTTGAAGCATCCACTTTTTCTCCGTAAAAAGCGGGTGCATTCGGCTTCCTTCAGTCACTCAGGAGTTAGCGGCGTTACAATCGATGGCGTTCCCTCCGACATCCGGGCGCTGACTGCTGCACTGCATCGATCGAATGTTAGCAGCACTCGGGTTCTTTACGGAAAAAATAGTCGAAAGTCCCGTGACGGGCGACGTATACCTAGCAAGCGTATGTTGCCAAATGTTTATCCATTTCACTCCCCAAGGAGGTGGGAAAAATCACGAAGACCCTACCGACGTTCTGGATGAGCTAGAACTTGATCATGGTGATCCGGACTACGACTCCGATGTTGAGGCAAGTTTCCAGTTGTTCTTTCTTTACCTTATTAGGATCCGGTAACTTTTGAGACCTTGAGTCCTCCCTTATCTGACGAGGAGTTTGAGCGGATATTTTCGTCGCTAATGAATGAATTCTTTGTTCATGGGAAAACTCAGGAAGTTGTGGTAAGTCACTTTCCGCCTCATTGCCAAACGTTCTGGGCGTCAGTATTAAAAAAGTATATACTCAACGTCATTGGTTAGATAAGTTTTTCAAATTTCGTTCTGGGGTTCAAGGCTACGGCGGCACTCGTACAAAAATTAGCTGAAGTTCGCTGATAAGGTCTTTCCGTCCATCTGTATTTCATATAAAAATTGTCGTCATTCCCAGCGACCGCCCGACGATGGCTCCCATAGCATTCATGTGTATTAAACGTGATCATTGAACGCACGTTGATGTTGAAGCACTCGAGGACTTCAACAGGCACCCTAGTTTTTGCGTGTTGGTATCAGCGCTTCAATCATTTGCATGGATCAGTCTCTAGAACCGCTGTCAATTAGTTGAAAAGTCTATTGAAACTACATCTAGATTCCTCTTCGGAATGCCGTCCCAGTGTGCCTATTTTGACAGCAGGCAAAAATTGTCATCCATGACAACCTTTTGGGGCCTAACTGAGGCACGAGTCCTGGGGTACTGCAAGCAAGCAGGGGGAGTCGACAGGCCGAGTTATCATCATCATCAATGACAGCAACATCAGTGTTAGCACTGATGCTTCACTGCCGTACAACCATAAAGTTAGTATATAT
>NW_008751983.1:465456-512369 GCF_000715545.1 Opisthorchis viverrini | reverse complement strand
AACACCCAAACTCTTCGTGATCTCTTTCACGCCTTTTTGCCAAGTCATGTGCTGTCCACCTCGCGGTTTGCGCCATCCTGAAGGAGGCATGGAGAACAACGCTCGTCTCGGTAGACGGTGTTTCGGCATGCGTAGCACATGACCGAACCATCGTAGTCGATGATGCTGGATGTTTTCCCGGATTGAGGTGCCTGCAACACAACCATATACTCGTTTTCTAATCGCCTCGTTGCTGATACGCTGACGCCATCTGAAACCAGCCACGCTTCTGAGGCATCGGTGGTCGAAAACCTGAAGACGCCTCACATCATCTACCCATACAACAGGCCGAGTTGAGGTTCGAACCACAAACTTTCCGGTCAGGAAATCTGTGCGCTAACCGTGAAGCCATCTCGTGCTTGCCTCGTGTGGTGTGGCAGCTAGCCACCGGAAGGATGTTACAACTGAGTGTTTAGATTGTACTGTAAGTATAGACTTTTGAGGGAATACTGAAAATAGGTTGTAACATAGGAACAACTGCCATGATGGTACACAGGATCAAAACATCCTAAGTCCCAACCGGCTGAAGAAAGACCGGAGGACATCAGTTACGAAGGGGGTACCGTTGTGGCTAATGTTTTCCTAAAGTTGGTCGAGTACAGTTAATTCTCGAAAATCTCTGCAGATCATTCCAAAAACGATGGGACATCAAGCGGCTGAGGAGTTACGTTTGAGCATATCATCATTTTCAGCTGTAATCGCGTACTTATCGTACGGTGGTTGTAGCTGCCACAGTTTTGTTCACGGATGATTCAAGGAAGTGGAGTAGGTAGCTGCGCATTATAGGCGGGAACTGATAAATTAGTGTTCAAATACAGCACTGTAGGTGGACAACTCTCACTAAGCGACAGTATCCAACGGTCTTCAGATGCTTCATCTTGAAACCTGGAGTACCGCGACTTCTACAGATTGGCCCCCTTGAGTTGACCTCCTCGGTTGTCATGATCAGGGGATGCAGGCGTTCCCTTTTGTTCCGGAATGCTTCTCCGTCAGTCATTTATTTACGCCGTTACAGTTTTTTTGTTTTTCGTGTGTGCGGTAGATCCGACATTGAAGTGGAGGACTTCTCAAGTTTCTGAAGCCGGGTAGTGTTTTACATCACTCACTCTGTGCTGCCAGTTTTTGGCCTCTTGAGCGTGTTGCGCTTCGTCCACTATTAGAAACTGATCTGATGTGCACGAAAAAATACATTGAGAGATAGCTTCTGAGTTGACTTCCTGTATTCATCTGGTTGTGGCATCCCTTTCGGTTTCTATTGAGTTTTTGAATTCAACAAAGGTCTCAGGTCCTTTCAACATGCCACCACCTATGTGATACATTCTAGCCGTTTTTGGACGTTGCATTGTTAACATAGTGTAGGCAGGTTCCATTGTCGTTGCCACTTTTTAGTCATTTAGAGAACCTTGGAAGATTTGTATTAGATCATTATAGGTCGAGATTTCAGGCTGAGAACCGTTTGCTCACACTACTTTCGTTTCTAGAGCAGATCCTTGTGCAACTAGCCGATTACGTATAAGTAACGCGCCCGATGCTTAAGTTCCCAGTTCAGGTCCTCTCCACCCTATAAGTTGTCAATTTCAGAAGCAGTCGATAATGTATTTCGCCATTTGTTTCACAGAGGAAACACGCTACATTGGTGAGACTTCCACTGTCACCTGTTTCTGCGTTTTCCTCTTCTACCGAACGCAATATATAAATTCATGGCCTATCTTTTTGAAGCTCATTCTACGTAGCCAACCAAAAACTACCGATTTTAAAAAGGGCGCTGCGTTCTGTCCCAAGGGTGTAGTCGTTGACAGCAGTATCCGCGTGGGGTACCATTGCTTCAGTGTTGTACAGTCGTATCAACCTAGCCACCGGAATTCACTTTGGATTAGCTCCTCGAGTCAAACAATGCCAGATCATCGACGATGAGCCTCCTCGTTCAGTACTCAGAATATTTCCCAAGTGGCCGGAAACCTAATCCTCTTCGTTGAGCTGGACAGTTTGGTCGCAAACTAATCCGGGTGACGTCATCAGAGGGCAGTAATTTGGTCGTGCATCGGTGTGTGGGCTCAGCGCCTACACGCTGTAGGTGGTTTTCTGCTTGCTCTGGGCGCTAATTATACTGTGTGACTTAGTTCTTTCTCTGGAAACGCCAGGATCAGGACAGCTGGAGTGTTACCACCTGCACCACCATCGACACGGCATCAGTGTTCAACACTGACGCTTCGCCGCTATACACTCATGATTTATTTGAAGGTCGTGTTATAGGGAAAAGTATGAAAATGGATGAGGAAGTGCTGGTCTATCACAATCATTCTGAAGTGCCTACGCCTCCAGATGTTTATTCAAGCAAGCTGGATGGGAACTAACAAGAACAACATCGACATCGGCTAGCCGCCATAGCATGCAGTGTCTCCAGGCACGCACCACGGGGATCCCGTGGGCCCCATTTTGGGTGTGTCGGATCACCAGCACTCAGACTTCGTAATCGTTACCATACTTTCCAGGTCAGGTTGGCGACCTCTGCTTCCGCCACTCTGAATAGGGCACAGAAAGCAGCACTTCGGCAAACGATTATTTGGCATGCGCAATATATGCCCTAAATAGCGCAGCTTTTAGTGCTCGACACATTCTTCAGCTGAAGTCCCTGTTGCACATCCGTGCATTTATGGTTACCTCTGCGGATTCTGCGTCAGCCCACGTGAGCTATGGCTCTGAGACAACAGTTGTCGCAGGCCCAAAGATTTCTCGGTTCTGCTGCTCGAAGAAGACGCGTCTCAGCCGTATGACGAAACAACCCTTACTGTAGCTGCATACACCCTCCTTGAGATGTAGTGATATGCCGTTTTGCTGCCATTTGCCTCAAATCTACAGATGCAACCCGAGTCTTAGAGATTAGTATAGTGGCCCCATCTGTCACACTGGAGTCGAGATCAATGGAACTCCCAGGATACGTAAAACGTACCACAACTTCTAGTGCTTCTCCTTGAATGCTAAGTAGCGTGTTCAGTAGCTGCGTGCCAATGGGCCTATGTTTAGACATATGTGAACGATTCTGGAGAAGTTTCCCATCCTTTTAGGGTTCGATGCGGACCGTACATCCAACTCGGTTGAGGGCTTTCGAGATTCGCAATGATATCAACTCAGTTCCACCAATGGAGTTCTGGGAAGGTGACCACACGTCAGTAGGTCATCTCCAATGCAGTCGGATGAATCCTCATTTTTATCACTCCGGAGATTCGCTTTGCAAGGATTAATTCGAGAGGCTTCTGTTGTTGTTTTTATGGTTGTAAGATTGGTTGGTTTTCGTGCCATCAGTTTCTATCTAAGCTTAGATTTGAGGGGTGTCCACTTCGATGTCGTATACTGGAATAATTTGAGTTGTACAACGTCCGCGTACTATCGCCCCAGTCATGGTGGTTTTCAGGCACAAGAGGCGACAAAATATATCCCAGATGGTCATAACATAGAACTCTTAGTCTTCTTGAGTAATTATCAGCCCTTCAGTATTGTCAGAAGCACGATCATTTGAGAAGCGACAAACCAAGATTGTATAACTGCTTCATTCACGATTAGGAACAAAATGTCCGTTTCATGCTTTTGCGATAAGTGCGCTCACGAATTTATTCTCTACCCACCGATGGACACTAGCTCTGAAAAACTAGCAGTTTAAATTATCCAAGGGTTTTCTTCTCTGAAAAACTAGCAGTTTAAATTATCCAGGGGTTTTGTCGGATAGGGTTACCTGGATTCTTACCGTTTATAAATCACTGTTAATTCTGTTTAACTTTAGTAACGTGCTCTTTTCTTAAACGATACCCTACGTTCCCTCATTTGCCTAATTTCTCTAGGATTCTTTGGCCGACTTAAACCTTGCCCCTCATCAGCGCCGGCGGCTTCCATATCTGGCTATCACCATGGCTTTGCAACATAAACAAACTCAATACGAGTTGACATCTGAATTGTTATCGGACTTGTGTGGAAAAGTAATCAACCAGGCACACGTGCAGCAAGGATTTTCACTCGTTCTTAGCGAGCTCGGTGAAATTATCATTGACTTCCCCAAGGCGTCTGAGGTACGTGTTCCCATACTTTAGTCTTTCGATTTATTTTCGTGTTCATAACATGTAGTGAGTTCCCACTTTGTGCCTGGCGGTGGCTCTCTTAACATAGTCACTGCAGTTTACATTGGATCGAGTTTTCTCACCATCCAATAATGTTAGAAGAGTTAAAGGACAGCAATCTGGCAAAGTAACGAGCATTCGTTTTTCAGTGTGATGTGGAGGGCATTAGGATGTCGCCTAGTGACAATCATTTTACTGTGCAACTAACTTTATTTCCCCCTCACTGCGGAATAGTCTTTGAAACTACCGTTGTGCCAACAATTATACCGTTTTGTGAAATTGGCCATTAGAGAATGGCAATAAAACGGGAATACGAAAATCAGCTAGAGAAATATGCCAATGATTCTAGTTCTGTATCGTGACAACACTGTGTCTAACCACAATTGCTCGCTATCCTGTATGTCTCGGCCAAGGCGCCTAGCGGATTCACCTGCAGACCCACTAAGAGTCATCTGTATGGCATCCATTTTGTTGGTTAGTCTTTATGACGTCCAGGACCGTTCACTCCAAAATCCAGTAAGCCGAACAGGACACATTTAATTGGTCGTTGTGGTCGCATTCCTAGAACGTCTTTGAGCCAGTCTAACTGATCGGGGCAAATGACTGTCATGTAGCGTACGACATCACAACCGCTGTACTGGCCGTATTTTAATTAATTATGGGACTCCTACCAAGTATGAGAAGTACTCCATGAACAGCAATGGTCGAATATAGACGGCCGTTACATAGCACCCGCATGAGTCGTCAGCTTTTGCATCCGCAGATAGTTGTCGGTCTGATTGGTACAAAATACATTCATTCTCTTAGAAGGAGGTTTGTGTCACGCCGTTTCCAGAGATGTCGAAGTTTGAAGACGTTCTACCGTGTTTTCACGATTCAGAATGCCATCTCTATACTCAACATTTAGCCTTATAGGTGAGTTAAACAATCCGAAACTAGTTGTTCGCTGGCGAGAGCCGGCTGTAGTGGGACTGTAAACCGGACATGCACAAGCAATTCTTGCGTGGGTGGTGAACAACTCAATCAAGTTACTTCCATCGACAATTAACTAGTGAAGTGGACTGCCTGGAGGATCGTGTCCTAACAAGACCACATTGTCTACGCCGTCTACGTTGAGAACTGGAGAATCTGTACGCCACCGTACAACATTCCGGCTTGGTCATACATCTCAAACCATCTGAAATAAACTAAGTAACTTCACACTTCTCCAGCAAACTGTGGCGCGCATACAATAAAGACACCGCTGGTACGTAGTTGCCTCAAGGGAATTGAAGTAGTTCAACGTCAGTAAACTTATTGAGACACTGATCCTCATTTACACTGTCCTGTCACTTCCTTATCCTTGGTGAACGGAACTGCATTATCCTGAATCAGGTTGTCTGGGTTTCTTATTTCAAGAAAACTACTGAATGGCTGAGACTGATAAAGGTCTGGATAGACCCGGACTTTCGTTCTCCGTCACAAAATTCATTTTCACGATTGCCACTCTTATCCCATGATTCATTTGACTTTTGGTAATCTGTGGACGCTTGGCAAATCAGCCTGTGGGGCTCGCCAAAGCCATCTAGCATCAAATATCATCTAGCATTTCGGTTTATTGTCGTTTTCTGCTTTGCTTGTTTCTTCATAGGCAGTGGTATTCCAATAGGCCGACTAAACCTATATCTTTTTGGGTACAGCTGAGCACATAAGGGGCCTTTTGGGACTGTTTGAGGAGGGGAACGTTGATATTCAACTCGTCAGTGAAATAACAGGTGAGCTTGGTTGAGTACCTGTCGCCGATTAATAGAATGCGGTGGTGAAAACGATAAAGTCATGCTGTCGATGATGAGATGATGATGATGATGATGATCACCCGCAAATCGATTATCAATACGTCATATCCAACACGCACCTTGCACTTCCCGTGGGCAACTTGATGCATGGTCCGGCCAACCACGGAGTTGAACAAGATTAGGACATATGAGGGAGGCAGCATATTCTTGCTGACCATACCTATATCCCGGCTGGTTAGTGGCTCGAGACGTCTGTATCTTTAGAAGGGTAGCCAGGGATGGTGATCTAACCATGAAGGCGAAATAAATGTCGCAACACTTCGAGTCTCTAAGATGGAATAACTAACCGCATTACCAAAGTTCGCTTGGCCTTTGCAACACTTCGTTATCGGTGACCCAGAGGTATTTTGACTCTGAAAATGCACCATGCTTCTGAACGAAAACTTTTCGCGAGTTTTGTGGTTGGAAGACAATATGTTCAATGCTTTTTATCACCAATCCTTACAAACAATTCCCCATATACGATACGAATTTGTCCCCGATTGTTGCCATGGGCTATTTGTTCATTATAAAGGGCGAGGTGGCTCAGCTGTTAGAGTGCGAATTTACTGACTGGAAGCTCCATCATTCAAACCATATCTCTGTATTTAGATTGCTTGTATCCAAGCTTTGGCAATCTGGAAGTATCCTATCCCTCTTGCATGAAATTTAGGCACCGGAAGACTGCTACAGCTGGACGCTTATTATTGTCCTTTTAAGTACATTTCTGACCGACACTAACTGGTGGCTAGGACATGTGTTTAGGATGCTCACACGTCAGTTACCACGATGGGTTTGCTCATCATTGTCATCATCAGATACACCGACATCGGTGTTAACAGAGGTGCTTCACTGCTGCACAACCACAAAGTTTATCTTTACTTGAAAGCCGTAGAAAGAAGAGAAAAAAGAGTGGGTGATAGCGGGGCATCTGTTATTGACCTGGCACAAGCATTCTAAGGCGCATATACTTTCTAGGAGCGAGATGGCCCAAGTGGTTAGGGCGCGAATTTACTGACCGGAAGGTCGGTGCTTCTCGACTTTTGTCTGAGCTTGGGCAACCTGTCGGTATCCCAGCCCTCGTGCAACCTTCGGGTGGCACGACATTCAAGCACCGGAAGGCTGCTACAGCTAAACGATTTTTTATGCCCTGGTGCGCTCAATTTATGACAGCTACGCAAGCAATCGGCCGACTCTATCGTCTCTCGTTTGCCTGCTCTAGTTCGCTTTGTCCGTTGGCTACGTAAAAATATTCCTTGCACAACTCAATTGTTGTATCGTCAAGTCAGGATTTCCGCCGCAATGATCTAACCGGTTTGGACTATCCGCCCTACGTTTTCTGTGTGATCGTCGTGCAGTTTGATAGCGCTGTCTCTGTTAGGGACTGCAAATTGATTGCAGTAAAGCACTTGTCAGATGCTATCGGTTTCTGGTCATGGTGAAATGCATCTACGAGCTCGAGATATCAAGGGTTGAGACACGAAATTACAAGGTTCGTAGTTCGAGTCCATCCTCAGCATCTCAACTGCTCCTATAAGCTTGAGCAGCTGGGCAGTATCTCAGCCCTCGTGTCTCATGTGGGTTGGATGGCAGATATACGCCGAGAGGGTGCTACAGCCGAGCGGTTAATTTGATATCATCTACACTTAGTCATGCGTTGATGTTAAAAACTGTCGTGGCCACATGCATTTTGCACAACTACTTCGGTGCTGTGGCCCACTGAGCTGTCAAAAACAGTTATGGTTTGACAATGCATTGATTTTTTGCGGTTGAAGAGCGACATCTGCTACCAAAAAGCAAAAGATACCAAACAACAGCTAGTCATCTATGTACAGCCTTGTCTTCGTTCTCCAGGTGTCACAAGCAATGAACGGCGATCTCGAAGCAGATCATGTAGTGCAGTAACCGTAAAACCGATTTTCAAGGTAAATCCATTTTTCTTATGTTCTCGTTCGCCTTTATGAGCCTAGCGTTCTCTGAACTTCGAATTGGAGTTGGAGCACGGTAATGATGACAAATTCTCCCCGCTGACCACACGCGGCATAACCGCACATCCGTGACGATAGTATTATCGTCGAAACCTAAGTTCGATACCTTGTCATGACTGCCAAGATCTGTTCATCCAAAAACGTAGGTGCTTTATAGGTCAGAGCCAGTAGGCTGGGCAAAAATAACTACAACCAGTCGACCCTACTGTTATTCATTGCACCTTTGGCTCGCTAGATGGACTATGATATAGGCTACAGATGGGTGTGTATTGGGGAAGATTCGATATGTTTGAAGTCGTCTGTACTAGGGTAGTCTGAAAATTCCGTAAAAATGAACCAAAAGCGCTTTCAGATCGAGAAATTCGAACCTTGGCCACTTTCAACCGGGACTGTTAATCAGTCTTTGAAGTAAGTGAACTTCGGTTATACTAGTGCAAAGGATCTAGAAAAATTTTGTCCAACATAAACGTGTTGTTCAATACATAGTGTCTTCAGCTTGAGTGTCAAACCACGATGCGTTAAAGTTGGCTTCAGTCATTTGGTGGTACTTTCTCCGCGCTTGCGGGCCGCAATGAGTACGGATGAGTTTTTGTGTACATATTAGAAACGTTTCGGACTGAAAAATCGTCGTGCATTCTGAACCCTAGTTACATAGTTTTAAAGACATCAATAGCGATTTTCATTCCGCAGCAAAAAATGACCGCATATTCATCCTAGTGTCACCTACCCTGAACAGCATATAATTAAGAAAAGTGCTGTTTCGGATGCACTGTCGACGTTTTACGGCAATCGTTCTTCTTCATTTCATTGGATGCTATTGTCTGCCACTGACATTTAAAGTTTGGTGCGATGCGAAATTTTGCAGTGTTTTAATCAAACGGCTTTAAGCGACTAATTTGAATACTGGTTTTGTGTCACAAGTTTCCTCTAATGAGAGTTCGAAGCGCAACTAGGGTTCGAAACAGTCTTTGTTTTACTTTGGTTTGATCTCGGCTTCTAAGTAGCAAGATTAGTGAACACAAAGGTTTCTGGTTTCTATACAAGTTCTAACCAGAAAGAGAAACTTACCATGCCCTTGCCGTGCTTAAGACCGTCTCGTTTTTATGCAGCACAGACACCTAGGCACACTAACTTGTCTTCACTTTCGAAGTGTGATTTCCTGCCTCGTTAACTTTTTCAGCATGTTGGTCGCTTCATTGCTCGAGCCATGGTGGATGACATACTCCCTCCCAAGTTCATCGAGTTCCAGAAAGCTGTATTCTCCCAACCTGCATCTGTGCATTGCCATGGTGATTCCAAAAATGGTGCGTCACCGCCTATTTCTGCGCCTCCGGTTAACACACTAGAGTCTGTTGGTTTTGAACAAGGTCTTTCCACTCCGGACGCCCCATCACGCCCGGGAACACGGAACCTTAGTGACAGCAGCAATGGCCTGCATCACACAAGCATGGATCAAATGGTGGGTACATCTGTCAGTAGCGGGATTGGCTCAGCATCTAGCCTCAGTGCTTCGATGGTAACTCGCCCAGAGGTCGCCTTGGAGGCTTTGGTTAGGGCAGAAGATCTGCTCAATCTGAGCCATGCCTTTGCACGATTGGACAACATTTGGGGTGTTCCTTTTGGACCAAAGGCAACGAAGGTCTTGATAAAAAAGATCCAAGGTCTGTTGAAAGCCTTCATGGAATCGGATGATCTGGAAGAGGCTACAGATGCTTTGCTGGAACTTGACTCCCCACACTTCCATCATGAGTTGGTCTTTCAGGTATGTCGCTAACGTCTTACACTAACCTTTTTTGCCGCTTGTCGTGACATCCATCATCCTACATCCTAAACTGTCCACTCAAACGGAAACAAATTATGAAGCGAATATGTTTGATTGCACTAGACATTCAGAATGAGCGCTGTAGCTACTGAAGGTAACTTAACACTACCATCAATGCGCGAGATCGTTTGCATGTGCAGCCGTCGCGCTTAGCAGTGACAACGGGATTTCATGATTCTGGTTAAGCCACTTTGTACTCCTCACCAGATACCGAAAGTTCTTAGGCTGCCGACACTTCACCATTTAATACGTACCTGAAATAATTCTACATATGGTGAGTCTGATGGTGGTATTACGTTATAATTCGGTTGCATTGTAGATGGTCGTTTGACGGACAATCGTCCTGGCACCCTCATCCTTATGTCACATCGTTTAGTATCTTGCTGCTCCTGACATTGTTCGGCTTATAAGCTATTGTGTGATTGGTCAACAGTGTCATTTGAGGAGTAACTAGAAGTGCGCAGACATTGGTGTGTGGTAGCTGCTTGCTTAGGATGATAACCTAGCAGAGTTGCATTTCTGATTCCATCAGACTTCACTTCAGTGCTGCAAACACAGTTGATGCAGTTGCTATGATTACTAGTCGATACGAGCCGTATTTCCGACATTGCGGTGTAAGTACGATCCATATATATTTGTGGTGACCTAGTTTCATGCACTAGGATGTATGTAGTTTCAAAATGTTCGAAATGCCATGGCTTTGAAGACCTGGCTGTCCTTTCATATTTTTAGAGTTCCGTCACAAAGCTGGAAATATACCTGCAACCGGTGGGTGGAATTGTCTGTAAGTGTAGGGAAAGGCATGGTGCAAAGCGGGCCCTGTTCTAATCGGTCATTGATTTAGAACGGTTTCCCTAGATGTGAATAGTCAGAATATTTATTTGACAAGTTACCAAGCTTCACAGGAAGATCTGGTAATTACCAAATTTGACCACTTGATTGGTAGGGATGTAAATTCGCGCTCTAACCACTTGGACCGTCTCGCCCAGACTCAAATACGGATGTTTCTCAGCCTTGACTGATGCCATCAGGGCCAGCCCGATGTGTTCCAAAAAGGCGAAGAGCATCAGTTGACCGATGTCTTCGGGGTCCGACCACATCATCACATAAACATGGTGTATCAAAATAACCTCCAACTTTTATCAGGCATCCTCCAGGATTGTTTTTGATTGGTTTATAGAATTCTTTTGAATGCAGTCGTAGATTGTATGTGAGGTGGGTAACTTCGTAATTATCGAAATGATGCTGTTGGAAGTACCTCCGAACGAAGGAAACTTACCAGTCCTTATGGGAATGCAGTTTGGAGCTGAGTGGTATTTCAGGTAATGCGTACCACGAAACGCTTCAACACATGCTTATTTTAAAACGGTTTCCTTATTGTTCTCATTGATTCCGTTCTCAGATGAGACTACTTGCAGGTTATCTCGGAATTTGACAGATGTGTCCGTATAAATTGCGTGGATAGTCCTTGCGTTCCAGTGGGATTATTCTCGTCAGTTCATAGTAAAGGACTCGAGCTTCGTCCCCATAGGAACATGTTAGAAGCGCATATCGTTAACTGTGTGGAGATTCGCACTCCGGCCATATTGCAGAGCGACTGTTTTGTCACATTCATCAACGCACACTGAACACATCCGAATTATCACGTGGTCATAACTGAACGATGTGCGTATGTTTGTTCCTAGGTTTCATTCGCTATCCTAGGTGTGTCGATCAGTGGTAAGTTGCCAGGACTTACCGGACAGTTAGCGCCATGGATGCCTCGGATCTGCTGGCCTTGTACGTATTTACGTGGTTCGATTAATTTGTGTGTGGGTGGAAAATCTAGGCGTTTTACTTTCAAGTTGTCTTAATTTTCACTGGTAAAATGGTTGGCTTCGTATTTCAAGACACATAAGAAAACTATTCAAACCAACCACCACACAATCTATGCCCTCTAATGCTTTCTAATTAGATAGGGTTGGCTACGGTCATCATGTGACAGGAATTCTCATTTTTTTCGTATGCAAAAGCTACTCGTCGATCTTATCAGGTTGTCGTCCTTAACCGTGGCCTAAAGTACCGAAGGAGTATATTCACTATTCATTAGGTTGCTGAAAACTCTTCAACGGGCCCACCATCGATTTCGCAACTGGAGTTCATCAGGTAGGTGTAGTTCCTGTGTTCTCGTCAGCCTTATGTTTTGAACGCAAACTAGCACAAGTGGCGAAATTCACTCATTTCAGAGTGATTTGATGTCATCGGGGGACTCAGTTGAATACAAACTGAATCTCATTTGGACTATTCATCTGTGAATGTGCTGCACACGGGCCACCTATTTCGGTTGGTACAATACTCAAGTTGTTGAACTACATCTTTTTGACATTTGGTTGTAGTGGATGTTCGATCTGTGCGTGGCTTTGACCAACATGGAAGGTCTGTGGGTCATTTGACAACCATAGGGTTGAAGAGAGGGCGAATTGTCAAACGCTGTTGAATGTTCATGTAATTTTTTACGTTCGTCTTGAATTACTAATACTCGGTGTAAAGCAGGAGAATTGCAAGAGTGGTACAACCGAAGCATTATATTTGCATTGTGCCGCATGCATTCACAACCTAAATGCAGCACTGTGGCTGTCGCATCTGGTTGAGATTGACGTTTTTATTCCCGTCTCTGATCCCTTGTCGTCGGTGCTTCCGACATCCTGTTTCTCTATTTTTGAACTTGTGTCTGCAGGACCTTCGCCGCACAGTATTTTTGTCACGCATTTCGCTCAAAACTGCTTTTCAGGATCTTCGGCTATTTTTAAATTACCGAAACTATGCTGATAGATGGAAGTATTTTATTGAGCACATCGACACTTGATTGTTCGCTTTCAATATTCCACATGTGAGCAGCAATACTCAGTGAGGTTGTGTGTGCATTCAAACTCAATAAATTTCATTTGGTGACAGATGTGGCCTATCTCCAGTAGTATGGTGAGCATTTTCCGGCCATATTCGAGAGCTCAATTACGCCACTTGCATCCTTGTTTTCATCATATGGAATCAACCTAAGTGCGACTTCAACTTTTCGTCATTGCCTGCAGGCTGTAATAATGGCGATCGAACGTAGCACTGACGTTGCACGTGCACGCGTCGTCCGACTGCTCAAGGAGTTGTGCCATTCAGTTGTGATTACTCCCAACCAACTGGCGCTCGGCGTAAGGCGTGTCTACGCCGAATTACCGGATTTACAACTGGATGTTCCAGCTGCTTACACGCTTATGGAGCGTTTTGTGACTGCCGCACATGCAGCCGGTTTTTTGCCAAAGAAACTCGTCTCGGAAATGCCTGTCAAGTAAGTTCATCTGGGGCTCGTTTTCGAGCCGGTGCTGCCCTTTTCCCTTACAATCTCGAAAAAGTTTGTACGTGAAAGCCATTTTTCCCTATTTAACAGGATTAAACTGCCACGACAAGTGTGATATCCAGGAAAGTGCCACAATACCAAGTGACGAGTTTGATTGGTAACCTTGAGTCCCACTGTATTTATGTACCATGTACCACAAGCAAACCACCAAGACTGTTTCATCGGTACTGGTATTCACAACTTCCGGTCCATTCGGTGTCGAAATTCCTTTAAAGCTTATTTACTTGTCTTTGGTTTGTTGTTTAACGCTAAGTTAGACACTGACGGCCGGTACTTGTTCTACGGCAAAATCTAGGGAGCTCATTACTGATCCTCACCTTTCTATAAGGCTCCTTGATGCTTTTTCCTTTACTCCGACGACGTTCTGAATGTCCCCTTTGTTTACTAGTCACTTGTCCTGCTTGAGTGCTCAATGTCTCTACAAGTTGCATAATGGCATTTACTTTCAGCTTGAAAGATCGTCCAGTAATAGCGTGACGGTTTTCAGCCACTGTCGGGCGCCAGTGTCAGAAGGAGCCGAATTTTTTTCAGATTTTTGCGTGAGGAACCTTCCAAAAGCCTTCCTAAAGTGATGTCCAACCATGACACTTATTTTCCTCATCTCTATTCCTGTCACTTGACGGGTGCTGTTCCGGTGTCCGGACACCGATCACGGCATTGTGCGGGCATGCGTATCTGTTCGCGTTCCTTATCGGATACATCGGTGGATGAAAAGTCGTTCAGTTCATAACCTACGAGCTCGACAATATCGAGTTGAGTTGCCTGATAAGCTCCAAGAACTCAACGGGCACAATGTTTTGAAAGACAGAAGTTGAAAGAGACCATGCTTGCAACCCTTGATACTGTCTGCCCGAGGTCACTCACACGGTCCAATGAACACTGGATCACCTTCAGCGGCTCTAAGTGAGGCTAGGAAAGTTATACCGGCAGCAAACAACTAATGGGACCCTCAGATCCCTCAAATGCCGAATTACAAGCCCGAGGGATGACTGAGGGTGCTGACTGACTGTAAAAGCCCACGAAACGGAGAGAGCTTTTGTAACAGCAAACAAATGCACCCAGTTACAGTTCATCCAGTAAACTGACCCGAGAAGGATGGGGGTTTGTGAAACTATCCGAAAAAGTGAGGATCTCGATTCATTCACAGAAAAGTCGTCTTGACCGATGGAGAAGAACGCTGAAGAACAGTTAAGCTGGCCACCGTCAGTTGAATATGTGGAAGAACGGAATGAAACTGTGGAAAGTGGATGCCAGTTTGCTATCTGCAGAGGAGGTTCAGCTTGTAATCTCATTGCTTCAGCTCAACAAAGCACCTGGTTCAGATGGTTTGCATCTTATACTCTTCAAAGAAGCTCCCAGTGATATCAAACTGTTCCCGGGGTGTTCGCTAACGGACGGTAAAAACACCCATGACATCGCTCTTCTTGGGTCAAGTCCTCTAGAAATGCAAGCCATTTTAAATAACCGAAATAATGCTTCTCCACAGCTAGGTGTGCACTTCGCGCGCGTACAGTGCTACTGCAAGACTGGACGTAATCGAACCCTAACCTCATGCTTGCAGGTGACTGCTCCACTGAAGGCGTTTTGGTGTCAGAAAGCTCGTATTTTTAAATGAAGTTTCACTCACCCCGTAATTGTTCCAACTCCGGTTTTATACGGTTTTTCATCGCTTCATCTGGATGCACTTTTCACCTATGGCGGCAAACCAGTGTGGCGTGAAGTTAATTTACTAAATTACTCACATATTCCAAACAACAATGAGAAGTGAATCCGAATAAACGGGACGACAACTAGCCGCCCATTCAATCGTGTTATGCAGCCAACTGCATTCGCACGTTGTTCCAGTGCTCGATTCAACTGATCAACAGTCCGCTTTGTGGTAGCAACCGACCTGATGACGAGTGAGAACCGGCATAATAGGCCGTCAGCACGTAGAAAGCATAGAGATCATTGCTCCATAACTCTCTTCGGAAACGTTAGTTTGAAGAGCAAAGTGATGATTATGTACATATGGGTAGGAGAGTGATTATGAAATATAAGCCGGTAGCTGAAGATCTGGGAATAGCAGTGTTGGCCGTCAGGGAGAACCAAAAAGACCGGGAGTTTCATCGTATGCTCACGACTCTCATCGCAACACTTCGAGGAGGACCACGAGGTATGAACATCACGCCCTGGAATGCCTGTGGTTCAATTCAGCTGTCTACCTTATCACTTTGGCTTCTTGCGGTCATGCGAAAAAGTTCGGTCGAGTGGCATAGCGAGAAAGCCTGGGGATCACCGTTTAAAACTGCACTGTCTGGTGTGACAAAGTGCCAGTTGACCTTCGGTGAGGAGCTAGTTTGAAATGTCGCATAACAGTTGCAAACTCTTTACAGACGTCCAGCAGTCCTGTGTGTGGATACAAGTGGTCGTTTTGTGTTGTGCCTTGCTGGACGGTAGTGCAACTCTTGGCTTCCTGCTCCGCCCACTACGGTATATCAAAATGGCACGGTAGCTCTACACAGCCCTTTGTGGAGACAAAAAGAGAATCATTACATCTGTATTTATAGGGTAATCACAGTGTTCCACAAGGTCCTGCTAGAAGCACCGTGAGGGGCGAGAAGCGTCAAGTCAAGGATGCTCGACCCGGATTGGCTGACATTCTGGCCAATCAGGGCATGCCTTCGTTTGGTCCGTGTCCTGCACGTGACACATCCGTCCAAATGATGTGATGTTCGGTTATTAGGGACGGCTGGGCTCCGAACACTTTGTACGCATTTTTGGTGAATAGTGTGCATCACTGTCTGTAGGAGCTTGAAAACAGAGAACTTCATGGTTCGAGTCTGATTAGGACAGTTGTCAAGGCCAACTGTTCTTGTGTTGAGTCACTTATTGCAGAGGTCTGGCTAGTGACGTTACCCTGGCACGCAACTGTGCATAATTGAGCGCTACATCTGAGTTGTTTTGGCCCTGTATGTTGCACCAGAATAAATGGTCGAACAACTCTGGCAAGGCCAATTCGCATCCCCAAGGATAACCGGCTACCAGTTCGAGGGTGCCTTAAGAGAGCGTAGGGTGTAATTGCAACCACCTAGTGATTGACACAAGCTTTACTTTAATAATTACATACATTGTTAATCTGATTCAGTCTGCTTTAATTCCCCTGGAGTACACCTACGAAGAGATCACAATAGCGACCTCCCAGACCCATCATTTGGTGCGAAATTCCCTCTAAAGCGGGACGGACTGCAAACTGCAGGCGATTTCTGGTTCCCATAGTATCCTCCGTTCTGGTGGATTACTACATGTGATATCGTATAGGAGCTACACTATTACCGAAGTGTATGTGCGTTTTTTTTAGCTCTTTTGAACTTCACTCTTTGTATCAACACAGAGCGTCTTTTTGTGTCATTGCCAGATCGACGTGTGAACTAACTGCTACTTCCCAACCCACATCCCCTTATTTCCCCCTCCCCCTTTGTAGACATCGCAAGCGCTTCATTTCGGAGACCGACTCGATTTACCGCACTGACTATAACATCAAGCCATTGTGATGGAGTCAACGGAATGTAACTCGCCTAACAGCATCTCATTGCTACCATTGTCTGCAGGTCCGGTGATTACGCATGACTTATCCTTTTTGCCTCTTCATTCCACTACCCATTCTTGGTTATTTCCCGAGTACCATTCGTGAACTCCGACTTCACCGTTTTGTACCTATTCGGGTACGCCCCTGCAGTTTGTCTCTTCTTCAGGACATATCTATCCACTTATGGCTTCCCGCTCAACAGTACAGAGACACCTTTCCCATGCACACTATTCTTCGCAGTGTTCAGTTGAGTGGTAATCAGACGTGGTACTCTTCAACCCGATTTTTTGTGCCCATGTCGCCCTTACCAGCTTTTTCAACTATTTCATGGGTTAATTTGCCAGTCTCTGACTCTTACGTTCGCTTGTAAGTTCATGCCACCGGCCACTTCCGTTGACTTTCCATTGGCAATCATGTAGGCATATCCGTTCGTGCCTAGCTATTACATTTTCTTACATTCGTTTGGGTTCTATTTGTCATTTACGGGCTTAACTAAACCTATTCACTTAATTGTTTGTTTCGGAAGCGGCACCTTCCCACTTAACCATGGGTAAGATAGTGTAAATTCGGGCCTAGCGAGCGAACTGTGTGAGATCGTCTTTCGGCCGGCTATTCTCTCCGTTTTATTGGACCCCATACCATTCACCAATCGACCGTACGTACGCCCTACGGAAAACTTAGTTAATCTCACTTCGGTTATTTCATGTGAAACACGTATTAGCTCCTGATGACATGCGAATCAGGTTGATTGTGTACCTGAGAAGTCGTCACCTTGAACGGATTGTTTGCCACTTACGGAATTGGCTTAATTCCCGCTTCTCGCGCTCACTGGTATGAGGGACTTGGAATTTCCTCCGTTACCTTATTGCATGTTAATTCATTTAGGGATATTGATGGGCTGAACGATTGAGAGCCGGTTACTTAGGAGGGATTTACTTTATTCGATGGTTGGAAAACGCACCGAACAGCTCATAGTATATTGTCTTCTGAGACGGCTACTTGGTGTGTTTGCGTAAGTGTAGCTGGCGACCTATTCCACCGCTACAGAGTCAGATTATCATTAGTTGGACACCTTGCTTCCATTGGGTTTGAGCGTCGTAATTCAGCATCGAACTTTGCTCGGTAGCCTGGTGAGCTGCGATCAACACGATGGTCCACTGAGAAGTGGCGTCCTGACTTTGTCTGAAAACGTTGGATTACGAGCAAGTCGTCCAGCTGTGGCATCCTTTAGGTTCACAAACTGGCCCAACTGAAGGACGTGTCAATAAGGATAATGGTTGAGGATTCTGTTGGTGCAGTCTGTCACACCTGTTCCGTCCACCCTGATTGACGCATTTGCTAAATACCAACACTCGGTTTCATCATATAAATTATGCTACGTCTGCACTTCAGGTGCAAGAATCTGATAACCAAGCTTCAGATCTGTTTCCGAGTTAGCCTGCCACTTCGCACTATGAGATAGATCCTGCGGCAGCCCAGGTTCAACCGCATGTAGTGTACGCCTAACCGCCTGTACCCGGTGTACGCCTGAATGAGTTGAATCATATCAAATAGGAGTTGGATTTTCAAAACAACCAGGATGCTCAATTGCTAAATTGTGAGGACGAAACATTTGAAACCCATATTCTGTGGGCTTCCCACACCGTTCGCAAGACGGCCAGTTAACATCAGTCGGTGTATCCCGCTCGACAACGTTAGTGGAAAGCCAATTCTAGCGATATCACGGTCTCGGTTGTCTGGTGTGCCTACACATAGGACAAGTGTTTTGCGCTCATTGTGTCGATGGGACGTCAGTCAGCTCAAGGTGAGCAAGCAAGGCTGTATGCCTAGCTCGTTCTGTCATCTCCCATAGGGTTGGAAATGGACGTGTGATTTCTGCTCGCTAATTTGGTGAAGCGCCCAATCAGCGTTTTCCGTTGATCGGAACGCACGCGCGCTCGCTCGCTTTCGGTGCAAAATGACGCACTTCGATGTCACTTCCTTTGTGTGCTTCGTCACGTGGATGTGTCCGCTCACCCAGGATAGCTGGCCTTCTATTATCAAGAAGCTGATTGGATATCGAGGTAGGCATGTCTTGGCAATCGATGGGCGAAGTGATGCATCATGCGGCGCTTTGTCCGTCCCCACGGAATTCGAGCAGCAGACACCTTCGATGTCTTCGACCGTTCATGCTGAATCAGGTCAGTGGGTAATCGAGAAACGCTAGAGAATTTTCGTGCTCAACTGTGAGTGTTGATGGGATTAACGTGCGGCAGAGCGCTGCTCTCCTTTGGTTCATCGTAAGTCAGACATCCGTAAGCAGGAAGCCTTTCAAAAAGAAACAGATGGTGCTAGGACGTAAACATCAAGGAGTCATCATACCTGCGGGGGTAGAACTTTGCAGAGCACCCGGTGTGGCGTGTACTATCTATGGTAAAAAAATCTACCAAACTCACTAGCTTTGACGGCTTCTTCGGTTTGGTCCTGTGAGACGCCTGTTGCAACGACAAAGCTTTACCATACATAGGCCGTGAATTGTTAATCCTCTAAGTTTAAGCGGGCAACTACGAAGTAGCTAGTGTTCATGCAGTTTCAGATGCAATAAAGGAGAACCATGTAAAGGAACCAAAATCCGCGAAATCTACCACTGCATTCACAGACTGATCCATGGCAGCCATTAGAATGTGGATTCCGCAACCAAAGTGGCCTTTGAGTTTATTTAAACAGATCTTAACAAAACGGACGTCGAATGCTACAATTTTATATAAGTTTCCTTTTTTGGAACCGTGCTTTGAGGCAACTTTTGAGTGTGCGTCTAAAGACCGGCAAAGACAGGTCCGTGTGTTTCAGTCAACGGAACGCATCGATGGGGCATTCCGTTAGCAGTAGAAATGCTCGACTAATGTAGAGGCGAGTACCGGGCGGCAATTAGATTCCGTACACTAGCCGATCTGTGAAAGTCGGGCGTCTGTTTCTATGAAGACAGTCAGTACTCTGCCCTGATATGTTCGGAAAAAATCAAGCATGACATGACCGTATTCCAGTATCTATCACCAGATATCTGTCCCCATCGAGTGTGGCTCTGAGTCACCTAGTCGTGTTTAGCCAACACCTAACAGTGATTGTTAAGCCGAAAAAAAACTCCCAAATGGTGAGTTTTTCAGTCATGGGCGTCGACTGCCAAGACTCCAATAATTGCCGCTGTGTTCATGATTCCAGTGATCCGTCCTGATCTGTCCTGGGTAGGCACACCGTAAACTTGGTGGTTAATAGCTGAACACCTTTATGAATGCTTCGATATTGCGATCGGCTTTCAAAAAACGGAAACCAGTTCCTTAATTCCACACTTTTACGGTAATCGTTAATATGCCTTTTTTCTAGGCATGTTTGTCGATCGCCGCTTTTGTCACAATGCCCTCACGTTTGCTTACTGTTAGGCGGCAGACTCGTGTTTGGGCGTGTGTTGAATAATGTTCTCCGCCCTAACGTAACAACAACTGGCAGATTAAGTACCCGCAAACGAATAACTCTGACTGCAATGCTTTAGGTATTATTTGTTCATTTGTGTAAATCGTGATTGACTTTACTCAACCAGCTGGACTGCATCCGCACCCTTGGTATTTTAGTTGTTTCATTGACGGTCCTTAGTCAGGCACACTGGTGATGATGGTAGGTTTTCAACACACCTAATACCAAGTGGCTGTCATGTTGCCTGCTCCGTTTACAGTCTGTCCCCCGAGTGTTTATATGTTGAAAACACTGCCTCAGAACAGGAGGCTTTTAGCTTTGGAAATTAGTTTTACCGCTAATCGACGATATCTTGTGGAAAATTTCGAAGCCAGTTTCCCCGCTGTAGCTTTGGTTTGCAGCTACTGGAACAGCTGCTTGATGTTCTGGTGCCCCTGCAGAGATGTAGAACAGTCCATTTCTTCGTCGGGATCAAGTGAATTTGGCGACCCATAAGACAAGTTTGACCCTGACTTGTATACACCGAAACACTGCTGTTTGGTGGTCATTATACATAAGAGCCTCAAAAAAGCAGATGATATTCACCCATAGGCTTCTTTCTGTGTTTCCCGTCCGACTTGAATCGCACTCCTAAATAGTGTGTAGACTGATTAGGAAATCTGTTCCTTTTTCGGACCTATCCGCCTCGACTTTGTAGCTCCGTTTATCCATCCAAGTACGAGAGAATCGCTAAGATTCCTTGCTCGATGAATAACTGAAAGATAGAACTTTAGTGCATGTCCTTGGGGATCCCATTATCCATTACAAGTGCACAGAGACCGTTCACTTGTTTATGTGCACATGAAGGTGTGTAGTCCGCTGGAGCGACCATTCTACTGATATTTTGTCTACTTGACTACTGTACTGAAAGGCCTCACATGGCCCAATCGCACCAGATAACATGTACTTTCAATATACGGCCTGCAAGGCATACCGGTCGTCCTTGCACTGAACCGACGTGGTGCGTAGCATGATGCCATCTCTCGTATTATTGAACATGAAGGGGGCGTTTCCAGACTCCAAATTTGTGTGACCAGGATTCCTGTTCGGTTTTGGTTCATTTCGGTTTGACGGTCATAAATCATGTATAGAGGATACGTTGCTCCCAGTTGCTACATTTTCGGCCACCAGAAAATTGAAGAGAGTCAAAGACATGCCCAAACGTTGGAGGCGATGGTCCAGTCAATTTGTTCGTATTAAACCAGTCTAATTATTTCAAGGAACGGGAAACTGGGCAACGACGTATCAGATGCGATAGTTTTGATACGGCAGCGCCACGTAACTTGGTGACTGAGCCATTTCTGCCAATGTCAACCATTGATGAGTTGAGTCTCAGTCTCCACATCCAGGGGTGACTATTGTCAACCGGACTGAGCTTACTGTCTTATTTCTTTGTAATTCTTTGCATGGTCGTAGACTGTTCCTCTCTCTGGTCGCGGCTATGCGCAGTAAGGTCGTCAGGCTGCTCCCCATGACTTTACTGCCCTCTGAGCAGCACGGGATGTAAACCATCCGGACCGGAATCTTTTGCGCCATACTCCTGCGTTAATGGCGGGCTCGTGTCGATGGCCCACTAGGGTTGATTGCATTCTTCCGCTAGTCAGGTTAGAGAGGCCAGCTGAACTGTTTCTCAAAGCGTTCATCCCCTTGCTGAAGAAGCGATCTTTTTCGCAAACTGTTTTGCTGACATCTGTCCTCTGTTAGTTGATCAAATCAGCTGAGATGGGATGTGGCTTTGATGAGTATTCAGCTATAACACCGTTTCGGTGTCTGCCTGCCAAGCCACCCGAAGGAAGCACGAAGGCTGGGATACTTCCAAGTTGCCCAAGTCTGGATAAGGGAAGGCGAGAGGCAGAGGTCGGGTTCGAACCACGGACTTCCCGGTCAGTAAATTCGTGCTCTAACCACAGCCATCTCGCCCGATATGGCTATTGTCTTCAACAAAAGCCTGAGCCCCCGCAATTAATCAGCATTCTTTGTCATTTTTTGGGTCTCTTGAATACCCGATTTTTTAGAGATATACTTGCGCAGTCGCTAGTTGCTGGTAAGGTTTTATAGCAGTAAAAAGAGCTGCTGATCTCGACTATCTGAATGCACCAGCTGAGTCTCAAAATGAACGGTTTTTCGTTACCATCGGTCAGATTCAGTGCATGCATGCGGCATATCGAGATGTGCCCATCATCGTCAGCTTAGAGGTTATCAGAGGACATTCTCATGACTGATAACTCAGGTCTCTCTGCGTCACTAAACAGGCTGATTTGCTAGGTCAGTCGGATAGTAGCTGCCTACAAGCGAATCAAATAAACGTCGCTGCGACCTAATTTGTCGGTTATTTTGTGTCCACAGTCTCTTCTAAAGAAGTAGATATCAATTTGTTGATAACGCCTCTTCACACTAGGTACAGGACGAATACTTGATGTCCGGCTAATATATCTTGCCTGAAAATAGACGGATGAGCGCTTCCACGTGCGGTATATTTTATTAGCTTTTGTAATAGATCACACAGAAAACAAGCTTGATGGCGATTTGGTGTTAACCCGACTAGAACTGAATGCAGTCCATAGTGCCACACTGATGATGCCCTTAAAAAAGCGGGATTCGCACCCCACTGCTTGCAATCGGAGGATCATTACGGAATAGAGAAGGGTTCAGAATATTGGATGATGGGTCAGAGTGGTCTTGACCTCGGTGAAGTGAGCTTGAATAGAATAATCTAATTCTTGCGTTCCAGGGTTGTGGAAATAACCAACACAACATTCGAATCGAAAACGGCTGCTTCTCGAAAGATGTAGAAGGACGATAGAATAAGGAACACGTACCTCCCAGTGATGTAAGTGGTAACTTGTTCACGTGATTCGCTTTGTAGCTGTGCACAGCATGGTATCCGAAGAGCTGACAGTTCATTGTCCAACTCAATTTCACTTTCGGCAGCTCTATTGGTCAGTCGAAACAGACAGATCAGCTAAAGAGCTCTGGCGTTCTTGAAAAATAAACGAGTGAATGTCGTGTTATACGTCCTCAATAAACAGTTGATATGTTTAGTACTTTGACCATTCTTGTGGGTACGTAGGAATCAGAATTGTGTTCGTTGGTGCCGTTTAATCGCCTATGGTAAGCCCTGCCCACGAAGTTATACTACACCGACCATTGAACATAGATGTGATACTGTAAACCAAATTCACCGTAGCGTGTGTCTGGTAAATCTCCAAAAGACTTATGCACCTCAGAAGGCCTTTAATCAAAATCTGCCAACATTAAGTAGATCATTATGGGTCATCCATCATCAGACTCTCATCTTAGTCACGTGGAATAACAAGTATGTTTAGGCGAAGCGTCATGTTTATCTAGCTTTAGCGAACAGCTGTTGTTCCGATGACTGCTCGTACTTTTTCGCACTGAACACACTGTAAGGGTCAAAAGGCAAACTACCTCTGCTTGGTTGTCCACTGTAACCTTTAGCGAATTATTTATCCTCATCGATTCGGTTCAAAGCAATTTATCAGCTATAAACGGTGTACCATAGGTAGATTGGTTCCAGGTGCTACAGTGTACAAGCAAGCCTTGGAGGCGAAGGCGTGTTCTGTTCTGGGTAGCTAACCGCATTGAATGCGACTGCGTGCTTAGCACTGTGAAGCGTGTGAAACTCCGCGGCCCGACCACTTTCGATCATCGACATTATGCTCATTTTCCGAAGGTGAAATATATGCGTTTGGTAACTGGGACCCTCGAGCTTAATTGAATGGTGCATAACTGGTTAAGGCGGATCACATTGCGCATTTCGGAAGAAGTCTGTAGCTTTCTGGATGCGTACCCTTAGAAACCAATGCAAACGAAATGAGTCTGGGGATCTAGATACACAACGCAACTGGTTCAAGTAATTCCGCCCGAATCCAGAACGTAAAACCGCCACAAAATTCAGATATTATTGGGGCCTGTCGGAATTGTTGCCCTATCATCATAGTCCACTGGGAAATGAACAGTAAATTTCCTATTCTATCCTCTTTCACACCGACGTGGAAGGTGTTCTCTCTAATCCATGGAGAAACAATTGTGTACACAGCCTTGATTGACTTCCATAGTAAGTGTAATAATGAAATCCAGCTGGGTCCAGATCGAACCAGCAAAGCGAGGAACTCGTTCACCTTGGACTTCAACTTGAACACTAGAGGACGCCGGTTCCTCTTCTCCCCATTCAGCTGCATGGGCCTCCACGCTTGGATCACGTTCAGCAAACCAGAAGTAGCGGGCAACTGAGGTGTGCCATCCTATGGTAGTTCAAGTGTGTGGGTATGTTCGGTTTAACTGGCTGAACAACGCCGCTGAGATCAGTAGGCTGTAGGGTGAGACCTAAAAATCCACCACAAACTCCCGACGATCCGCCGCGCACTTTGCAATATGATCGATGAACGGATGCGCAGACGCACCAATTCACAATCATACCTCACGGTCATTACAGACAGGTCGAAGCTTAGAACCAGTAGCCAATCAATCGATTGTAACAGTTCAGCCAGCGTTATCAGCATATCAAGGGCAGTTACCGATATGAACTGCTTCATTCATTTGGGTGACTAAGCCATGTAGTACATAATGCCGAAATATAACAAGTAGGTTGCTCCAATAGGGCTTTCTCGCTTGTCGGTCCAGGACACAGCTCGTGGGGTTCCTTAGACAAATATAGGCTGTATGGGAGATTTATGACGCTGTTGGTTCATACGAGACAGAAACGCTACAAACCGAGCGCTTGGTGCACTATGATGCACGAACAGCATCTTACTTCGTTCTTGAAGATTTCAGACCTGTGAGAAGTGGGCTGTTTTTAATCGGTAGGAGCATTCAGGGCAAAGTGTAACACGGTACGCCAACAGACGATTTTCCGGTGTACGAGGTTGCATTCGGTGGAGTCAGTTTTGGAGTTTTCAGAGTGGAGTAAGCATAGGTAAAAAAATACGCTCAAAAATCGAATTTACGCAGGCTATGGTTCACGAGTATGTCTGCCTTAGATTATATGGCATTTTTCCCTCATGATCGGCGCCAAAATTGGCCGAACAGTCGGACATTGTACAGAGTAACTCGTATCCAATAGGATAAACTGTTTCAGGCGACGATTTTCACGATAAGACCGCTGAAGTCAACAACATGTGTAGGTTTAAGTTACCTGAGGAAACTACGGTCACGGTCACTTTTGCGGTAAAACTCGTTCGAAGCACAATACAGAATGTTTTTGTAGCCTTAAATGATAAAGGGGCCGATCCACGATTCACAGAGTAAATGCACTTGGATCTTGGAACGTTTCCAGATGAGGTAAGTCCTGAGTGATTGATGATGAAAAATCACTTTCAGACAACCTAATCGTTGGGAAAGATATGTTGAATATTCTCTATATTTCAATTGACAGGACCGCTGGTACACTTATCTGTATTTAAGATGGAGGCGCATAAAACACAACAACCAAGAAGTGTAATCAATATCTTCCGAATCTGAATGGATGCACGAATTTCTGAAACCAGAACACCATCATGCCTGGAACGTACTAGAAGTACCCGGTGCGAAAAAAGTAAATATACCAAAGAACTTCAGGTTTGACGTGAGGCAGGGCAGAGTTTTGTAGAAGTGAGGCCAACAGCTGATCTGTTTTCAACAGCCATCATTCCTACACCAACAAATGGCACTTTTGTTATCACCTGACCTTTCATTTGGGCGATCGACGTTTGTTTATAAATGCCGACTAGCTCTCTGATTTCTTCAATGGCAATTGGTGCAATTAGTGATTGTGCACCGTTTACGCTCCACTTCTCAAAGACGCATATGCAACCAATTCGCATAACGCTGCGGGTGGGCGACAACATTTAACTTCGCACAAACAACCCGATTATCTGTTAAAAGCATCAGGGCACATATCATTTGAGTATTGATTGATCATCTACACTTCTCTCGGACTTTCCAACTGTATGCGGTTAGTTTGGTTTTCCTAATGAATATCGCTGGAAGACTGCACATGCAACGTTCATCTTTCCTGCAATTCGGTGCTTTTAACCTATCCCTAATCCGTTTGACACTAACTGGGACTCCCCGGTAGTATCGATCAGATCGACCACGTTGGCAAATGGTGGTTAACCAGCGCTGCTGACGCGTCGTGCAGACCGGTTTAAGTGGCCACGGAAAAACAAACGTACTAAATGGGTGATGTAGTCTTGCAAAGTGTACTGCAATCACCACGGCCGTTTGCGCATGACTTTTGCGTCCCTGGTGAGTTGACAGGTTCATAGACTTTTTTACAGCCTTCAATGGGACGTCGATTATCCTCAGAATCCTGGTGATAATTTGCCATTCTTATACGGTTAACTGAACTCGCTTCTGACTTGCAATATCGCCAGGTGTTTTATATCGTTCGGTAAAGGATTTCAATCTCTTTTGGAATGAATCCGAGATGCCCTTCACATACCCTGATCTCTTTGGAAGCAGTCCGTAAGAAAAATTCTGTGCTAAAATTTAACAAGCTTGCGATTTATTTACACAAAAGCGACAAAGTCAGTTGTTGGAGAGAGTGTGGAGAACTGAACCTCAGATTTCTTATCATAAGTTTCCGTATTCAGCCACTAACAAGATTTCAGTGGTACCATCAAACTCTGAAAATAGGCTGATCCCTACTCCTACCTCTGACCGTGCGAACAAGATGTGCGATGTAGATGGCAGTCTTTTGTGAAGCTGTGGTGGTCTTGTTCATCTCTGAATGCCTCATGAAGCCAAATCAGCACTGAGCAAATTTCTCTCCACATGAGGCTACCGTAGGTGTAGAGATAGATTACGTGTGTGACAATACTTCTGAAACTGTGTCTAAAACCCTCCATCAGTTTGATTAAACTACCGAGATACGCAAGGTAGCTAGGTTCAATTTTGATCGGTTAGGCACAGTGGCCAGTTAGTGGATGAAGTTAATTGGCCGATGTCACAAAAGACCAGTTGTGCTTTTGAAGCGGTTTCTGGGCGCTTAACGGCATTCACCGTATTCCTGATGTGGTTAACCAACCACCGCCTGGTTTGGCAAGTTCAACTTCACTAGGTTTAGGTGAGTTTAAGCCGAAAAACAGTCATATGTTGTCACGGTGTGGATCGCACGTCTCACGCTGTGTGTTGCTGGCACGATGGCAGCCACTAGGTCCTCTTTCGAGCTGTGACAATGCACTTGCAATTGATGATAGCTATAAATGGGTTGTACAATAGTTGGTCTAAAAATTGAACATAGCTGTCTAAGCCCATTTGCGCCGAAACACCATTTGAATGTGGCCTTTTTCTAAGCACATGTTATGAACGAACTAAACAGCCGACGAACCTCAGGTTCACTGCATTTTGGTGTGTTTTAGGCCTGGAAGTGATAAGCAATCAAGCTGTCAGAAGTTGCCCGGCACTCATGACCCCAGAATTTCTACTGAACATTCGTATTTACAAGACTCGTCCTATGGTTCAGTCGACTATGGATCGACAGCTCAGTAAACTGGGGTCTAAAAATTCGAATTCTTACTAGTTTCAACCAATATTGCTAGTTACTTGTGAAAGTTTGCCAACTATAGCCATATTCTTTCGAGAGAAGCTTCAAATATCCTGCTCATTAATCCGCAGATTTATGGTTTTGTAAATGATATTTTCATGTTTGGTGATGAACTGTTATTTTCAGTGAATACTACGGTTTCAGGCCACAACGGATAAGGAGCAGTTCTCACCCACCGATCCCATACGTTTTAGAATGAAGAGTTAGACGGTTTTAGAAGTATGGTGGGCTGCCATCCGTTTCTGAATTGGCTTGTCATCTCCTCACCGTTCCCATACTGTGGGTAATGCCGCATGCTGCTTGCCCTGAGTCGACTATGTCCTGCACCCTGTGTAGACTCGAGGGCAGTTTTGAAAGCCATCAGCGCCTCACTAACTGATGGCCCATAAGTGTTAATAACAGTAAGTAAAACTGGAAATTTTTATCCAACAGTACATGTAAAAGGACATCCGGTAGTCAGTATCATTCAGGAGATGCATCTTAGACATACCTATATAGCTACTCAGTGACCAGCATCATTCAGCTGGGTCTGTACAACGATAGTCACAAAGAACTAGCTCGTGGTAGGTTCAACACTCCGGAGTGTCCACATTGTCAGTACGATATGCTTGCAAGGGATACACATAAATGGAATACAATAGGGTACATCAAATCACATCTAAAAACCATGCAGTGCAACATAATGCAACGCATATAAAGTAGATTTCATATGGCAAACGGAAGAACGAGCCCGTGGCCTACGGTACCGTTAGTTTGGGTCAGTAGACACAGCTGATACCCACGAAGTATGCGGAAAGTTGTCTGGTGACTCGAACCACACCTGAGGCGTCCCAGGCATATTATCAGCTATCGCTAGACATCATTTAGCCTGGTGATAGAATGTCATCTCTAGTGACGTTGTAGGCCTAAAGCTCCAGAATATTCAAGACATTAAGGTGAGGCTTTGTTGCCACAGATGGGAGCATCCTAACAGTTGAATCCAGCGGCGCTCGTCTCGGATAGACTGAGGGCTGAATACATAATTTATCCGTATGATACTCTGTAGTTAGTCACGGTTAGATTTGATTCCCTCCAAACAAAGGTAGTTATTGAATGCTACTTTCAGCACCATCGCGGGCTCAGCACACCGAATCGCTCAGTGTGCCAGGGGATTCTCGTAGGTTTTGCTTAATAGACTCATGAACACTGAAAGTCACTTCCAGCGCCGTTCCAGGCTTAGCAATCTGGCAACCTCAGGATGCTAAGGTGAACCTGCTTTATCCGCCAACGTTTCACCGACCGATCACTACTTGTCTGCTGGTGGCTGAACGGCATAAATGTGACTGCAGTCGTTTGAAATCGGGTGTGTTCGGTCAGTGTCCAACAGCTCCAGTGATACCTATAGGTCTCGCACTCTTTACCTCTGACTTGAAGTTGTTGAACATAGAACTGAAGGAAGCTTGTTAGTAGCATTGCCCTACATGCCCGTCCTCTCGTTTGCTTCTTTCAACTTTACGAGATAGACGTCGGTTGTTCTTAGGTTTCTACCAACTATCGAAGCTTGTGTCTTCCAGTGTTACTTTTCTTCGTATTCGGCTGACCAAACATTGCCTGCTTGAGAATCCTGTTCTTATATGTTTGGCAAACATATCCCAGCCATCGTAGATAGTTGAATGTGGCTGTTGCCTCATCGTTCATCAAAATGCCCCGTCGGAATAACTTCGTGTCCGGCCATCGCACGGTCCAGTAAGAACCATCTGTCTAGTGTAGACAGTGCATGTGAAGGTCGATCAACTGTCGAAGTTTGCACCAGTACATGATCATCTGTGATCGTGCGAGAATGCAAAACGGCTGCCTTAGTCTCCGTTCGTAGGATCTGAGTCCCCTACGCTACATTCTCGAGTTTGTCAAAAGCCACACCATTCTTGGGAACACGGGAACTTAGCTCACAATCAGCGGTAAATTTAATGTCAAAACAATGTGATTCCGAGGCAGCGGAATTCAGCTCAGTAATCTAGAAAAAGACCCTTCCAACCTTGTTTCGCGGAGGAGTGTTGAAGACTCCACCAAGCGTCGGTTGGTGGGGAACAAAAGTCTTCTCCGCATCGATGCTTAGGCCGAACTTCGCGCCAGCAGCTGAGGACGTCTCAGCCAGGTGCTAAAGTTCATCATGTGAGTTTGCGAATAATGCACGGTTGTCCGCAGACACAGGAATGAAAGCCTTGTGCTGGAGGACCAGGCTGCTCACACCAAAAGTTTAATATTGAACAGACGTCCATGAAGTTGATATTGTATGCCATCATGGTCATTCACGAAAGCAGCTTTCATCATGAATATTATAGAGAGAGATTGAAAGGAAAAAGCGCACCCTTATTTTATGCAGGTGAGAATTGAAAAATCACCTGAGGTCAATCATTGTTCGCCGCCTGATCCTTATTCCGTCAATTTGGCCTCAGCTGAGGTTGGCCACTTATGAAGAACGGCCACACGAGGAAAGAACTGTCCACAATACTTCTCAGTTGACGGAGTGAAAATCACTCATGAAGTTTACAAAGAGAGTACTGAACGACTGGCGGTGTCCGCGGGATTTATATTGAAAATGTCATGTAGCAAATATCAGTTCCTTTGTACTATGACACTCACGCCATTGTGTTTCGATCAATTCAGCTGAGAACCACTCGTGCTGGGAGCTTTCATACCCAGCTCAGCAGAATGATGCCTCTTCAGTTGGCAGGTGAAGTCTCGTCTTGTTTGTTGGATAAAAATATCAAACAGATTTTAGAGATAAACGCCTACAGACAAACAAACATACGACCTGCAGTAAACAAAATGCGCATATTCATCCTAGTGCTACATCCTTATTGTACTCTTCAGTCGACGTTGCTCAGCTGTAGAGACGAATTCAACTTTGGAAAGTAATCTTCTATTTTTTTGCAAGCAAACTAGTGAATATGTTCCAGGCTCTGCTCAGTAACGTTGAATTAACAACGGATTCGTCTATTCGGGAACAAAGCATTTAGCACGTGTATCCACATTTACTCACTCTATGAAACTTCCAAACTTTCTGGCAAGACTGGCTTTAGCGTCTTATGCATTTAGAGCAATAGCTTCTTTGTCAGGATACCTGTGGAAGCTCGTGTCATGACTCCAATCACATCACAGAACAGTGCACCCTACCGCAGTCCACACCACATACGTCAGAGATTCTTCGCTTCGGGACAATACAACCTAGATAAGATAGCCGAGGTTGAAACTACGAGTATATGCTAATGTTGAGAAACTATTTATTAGTACACTGATCAGTATAAGGTGCTCCATGGAACAGTCCTGGACACATGAAGACGTGGTACCGCCCACTTCGGAATCCTGTACATTTGCATAGAATTTTGGTGTTTCTTCTCCTGCTGTGGCGACAGTAGACAAGATCACGTCGGCGAAATGGTCGCCGCAAATGTGACTAATTTATTGAGAATACCATGGTTGATTAACTAGTAAAGGGTGGATGAGGACAGAATAGCGTCCGTCAACGAATTACTATCAAGACTTTGCACACTAATTTGGTTTTGCGAGAGACTCACCTGGAACCCAGCTAAATCGCTCGTTTGTGATGTTCTCAGGAAACTGAATGTGCTGTACCAGGCCACCCCATTTTTCAGTCACTACGATATTTGAGATATCGCGATCCACGTATATTCGTAATATACTACTAATGAGGTTGCTGAAAATTCTTCGACAGCCCGCGACCGGTTTCGCCCTCTTTGGGGCTTATCAGGCAGGCGCAGTCCCCGAGTTTCCGTCAACCTTATGTTCCAGTTGAACCCAAATTGCACGAATTTAGCGGACCACACTCATTTGCGAACAAATTTAGTTTTGCGGGAGGCTTACCTGGAACTCAACTGAATCTCTCATCTATGATGACGCAAACAAATGTATCTAGCTAGCCCCAAGAAGGACGAAACCGGTCGCAGGCAGTCGGTGAATTTTCAGCAACCTTATGAGTAGTGCATTACAAATATACTACCACGACTGTTTATACCGGACACCCGTTTCAATACTATGCATGAACAAATGACTGTTGGCTGTGAAATTCGAAACCCAGTCCTACTTAGGGTAAATTGCCCCAAAACTAACGTCATTTTGAAAATGTATTCATCTGCTACACCACAGACGTTTATGCTGAAAGGGGTAATACGATCGATCAGAAACATGCTAAATCCAGAGGGAGGCCGAACTTTCTCATTCCCACTTATCATCAACCGTTTGACGTTCCTTGATTATCCAAAGCGCTCAGCGCAATGTTTTTTCAGGCGTTCTGTGTCTCTCAGTCGGTTAAATTCACTGATTTTAGCAATTGCATCGTTTTGAAAGCAATCCTAGCTACCACATATTGCAGGGGTGTGTTTTCTGGTCTGAGCGGCTGTGTTCACAGCACGACACTCGTGTTTCTGCAACTTTCCACCAAACAATCAATAAACTTGGTAAACATGACGAATGAGTATCACCTCAAGGGAGTGTGTCGTCGGTACAATCTTTTCCAGCACAGCTGCTCTGATATCAGAACGGAGCTACAAGTACTTGGCACTAATGTGCATTGCTAAAAGTAGAAACAACCGAACAGACCCGGGAAAATTTGTGTGACCTTGAAACTAGTAGACCAGAGAAACACTGAGTATGAAGTGAAATACGGGAACTGGAAGAAAAGCATATATTTGACACCTACGTTAATCCGGAACGTACAGTCTTTCTCACTGGCTTCATCGGTCCTGATCTGGCTGTACTCGCTTGTCCGGAATAAACTTTTGGGCGATGATAAGTACCTGTGTTTGCATGCAAGCCAACAGTCGGGCCATCCGAGCTGATTGTTCCCTTATTCGTGCCTTCAGTATCCCTTAAATTGTACCACCAAATTCCTCAACTGGTGAATGTCTTTTTACGTAGCTGTGTACCCTATCTTAATTCAGTGAAGCTCTTGGAAGTCGTGACCAGTGAGGAGTGAAAAGCTGTGCAGACTTCTCTGCCACCACCCTACACTATACATCAGATACCTTTCGATCTTTTCATATGCTAATATACAGACTAATGTTTGAAAAAGTATACTTCAAGAAGATTTGAAATAGATATTTTCCATCACTCATTCATAGAAGGTTAAGGAAGCCACATCTAATCGAATTAACTCGAGCCTTTTTTTATCCCAAGCTCCTTCAGAACCTAGGGAAGTATCGAGGTGTTTCGGAATTCCCGTTTTATCGTCCACTATAGCCTTGAGCAACTTGAGGGTATTTCGACCCTTTTCTGGCAACAACGGCAGTTGTACGTCGAAAGTGTGTCAGGTAGAGAACATAAACATTACGGGGTAATCCAGGGTAATCTGGACGCAAAGCGAATAGATGCGTGTCGATTTAGTGTAGTGTGAAAATTTCTCGCGTCCTGACGTGGCCTTACCCAAAAAGAAAATATTGATCGATGGACGAAGCGCGTTAGAATGCCAAAACTCGAGAAACACGTCTGATGCGAGACGATTTCACGGCGATTCACGGCGCACATTCTCGAAGCAGTCAAGTGCGAGCGACGTGTGCGAAACAACTTTCATGTTTGGTAAGAACTAACGTGACACTTGGATGTGGTCTGTCGTACTAAATGATGCTAAATAGGAAGCGTAAAAGGATGCAGTCCTTGAGTAGTAAAGTCCTCCATCGAATAGACACTCCGAAATTTGTCGTTATGCTATTGACTAGCACACTGTGAGCGAGTAGAACTTTGACATGACAAATGACACTGCAGTATATCATGAGACTGTACCCTAGGAGGGAAAACTTCAGTCAAGGAAATAATTTTGGTGGACTTGACAAGGAAGCCTCGAGAATTATGCAGGAAACACATTCTGGTCCTTCAAATTGTAAACTAACATAGCCCACAAACGAACGCCATGGTCAAAATGCCCTATTCCACTGATTCAAAATTGCTAGTCGTCTGCCAGATTAAGAGGATGATTTGTAAGCATTTCTGATAAACTACATTCCTTATCAGCGGTCTCGCCTTACCCATACTTGACACAGCTTGGCCAATGATCTAGCCCGATGAGGCACGCTGCACTGGGACTTGTAGCAGTTGTGTTCCGGATTGAGTCCAGAGGAGCTGGGACACAAAATAAGGCATCCCACAATAGCATGACGTTTATGGCGTCCGTAAAAGCTCTCAGTAATTCTGTAGTCGTATTGGTTCTCATTTAAGTTTTGGCTAGATTGCATAAGAACTGCCAGTTTGTACTAACCTGAGGAACGGGCACTAACGCTTGTGTACGTCCTCTTGACAGTGTACTGTTCCCTATTCGCATAAGAAACAACAGTGGGGCCAGTCATAATGCTTTTAGCTGGAGGTACTAGCTAGATGTAGGTTCGTCTGGAAACGCAGCCAAAATAAGATTTTCAAAACCATGCTTACAGGCTAAAAGTAAAAAAGCTCTGAAAAGCTCATTGCTAGTATTCTGCAAGGAATACTGAGCTGCCAAGCCATCTCTGTTGTTTTGCTTATGATGTATATCTATTTTTCCAAGCCTGGGTGCTTCCCCTCAGGAGCTTTCTTTCTATGGACAGTTCAGGATTCATACCGTTGTTCCTGGACATTGCCTTTGCTATTTACAGGTGGTATACCTAATAACGACTGGCAAACTGGGCTGTGTTTCGATCTTTTGTCATACGACTCTGACACTTCGACGGAGAAGTAACGATCAAATCACTCGTTGTGTTAACTAGTGATTTGAGCAAATAACTTGTGTGGCCTTGGCCTTATGGGTAAATGGAACACAACTAACAAGAGAAATGAGGTCAAGGTTTCGATCGGAAATCCCGAATATTCGAAATTTTGTTATTTTGTACTTTATGGACTTACGGTGTTTCCTGCTCGTTCATTGAAATACTTTGCTAGCGAGGAGAACTCATGCTGACTGGCAAAATTTCTGTCTCTGTTTCTTAGCTGAACCTTTCTCATTCAAAGAGAATCATCTATGAATGAAACTACTCACAAGGTTGCTGAAAACTCTTCTACAGCCCACGACCGGTTTCGCCCTTCTTGGGGCTCATCAGGTAGGCGCAGTCCCCGAGTTTCCGTCAACCTTATGATCTACTTGAACCCAACTCGGACTGTTTTCGAGGAATGCACTCATATGCAAATCAGTTTGGTTTTCACGAGAGACTCAACTGAATTTCTCGTTTATGCATAATGTAAAACACTGGGAATTGCCAAAACTACTCCCTCGAGGTGTCTGGTAGAAAACGACTCACTGTGCTAGCAGGCTTCAAGCAAAGATGTGCAAGAGCATTGACCACCTGACGCTCCTGCTAAAACACGGGAGACATTAAACCGCACCTCCAGAATATCTATTCAAGATATAAAAAAGTCACCATGTTTCCTGGTGCAGGAAGCGTGTGATGGAGTTCTTTTTAGTCCCCGATTTCAGGGACAACCACCGTTTCCTCGTGATGTCTTCTCGATGAGGGAGCACTGAACTGATATGGGGGATGATTCATAAAATTATGGAATACAAAGATTTTTCGCTCCCCACTGACTTCTTTCTAACACGGTGGTCGTAAGAAAACAAATGCAATGCTATTCTAGCATGCACATCGTTTGATTGACCAAGTGACGCTATAATGTCAAGCTTGGCCCTGGGTTTTAGTATTATTAATAATAAGAAGAATACCAGTGCACCAACAGACGGTACTTGTGATGTCTCAGTTTTGGAGTTTGACGTGAGTGAAAACCGGTTCATTACTTTTCGACTGGTACGAAAGTTCGATATCTTCAACAGCTGGTGGGACCGCGTATAAAGCGGTAATCGCGTACATGAATGATCTCAAATATTTCTACAAATAGTTGAACTATTCACGATGTTTCCGGTTAATTTAACCTGAGATAAAAAATCATTATGCCGCATCTATACTTTCCTAGTACATAATTTCGCGCCCTACTGAACTACACGTTTGCTGTTTGGGGTCAGCTGAGTAACGCTTGGCCTTAAAGATCCCACCATAACCTCAAACAAGCTTGCAGCTTCACATATGGGAAAACACATTCTGAGGACAATATCTCATTGCCTGTTGCCGCTTGGATACACTTTCCAGAATTCAAAACAATCTGTCCACTGATCAGGACATTGATGAACGGTAACCAGGATAGAGAGCTGTCAATTTGTAAGAGGTGCTTCTACACCTATTCACTTTTGGCTGCATAGACAATGCTGGGTACTGGACTATAGTGACTAGCCTAACTGTGGATAAAAGGTTTGTATTGGGTCAGGTGAGGTGGAACGCCGCAGTGATCAAAATGCACGATCACGTTTTTGCAAAACACATTACTACCTTAGTACATCGTTCCCATGAGCATATCCACATTTGGCACTCTAACAAGAGAGGAAATTGCACACTGCAAACAACCAAGAATGACACTGTGTTCTGAAGTGGTAATTTTCGTGTGGCTTTCGCTTGGGCGGACAAGACTGTACGGCTGGTCACGAACACAATCAATGCGGACAGCTTCGCCGTGCGTAATATCGTACCAAAAGAACCCCAAAAAACACGCACGTCTGCGCCTTCGTCACGCTGAAGGTACGGGGTTAACCGACCAAAGGAAAGGGCAGCGAAGAACTGTCGTGGGTGCGCACGGCTTGTTACACACTTGTGCTGTTTTCCAAGCTGACAGAGCTACAGGTGTCACTGAGTCACACACAGTCATTAAAGGTGTGCAAACGAAAGACGTTGGGAATCGTGAGTCTCTCCTCCTGTTAACTAATGCCTTGTGATTGTACAGATAATAGTCCAAGAACTCTTGGTTGTGGGCATCAACTGATTACAGATCCTACAAGAAGAATACATTTGATCCAACAAGCTTAGGACAAGGAAATTGTTTGTTTAAAAAAACTATGCAATTACATGCTTACACACGCCTTCTCGTATTCAGAAGACAATTAGGGTGGAAGTTCGAAGTATGAAGAGCGGATGATATTAAATCGACATCTGAAGTTTCATAACTCTATCCATTTTTGTTATCCTACCTGAGAGGTGGAACCTAAAAGGAGAGCATTTTTCCAGATTGCAGTGTGACATCGCCTGGATGTGACATAACTTCATTTATGCTTGGGAGCACTGACTGGAACTGGAGCATTCGAATCGAAAAATGATTCAGTTGATAGTTTCTGAAATGCGAAGACTTGTTGACTGATTTTCCTGTTGGGTATTCCGTCTTCAAATTCTTGGAAGTCAGCAAAAATGGTTCGCTTTTATAGCTACGAAGAACACAAACAAGACTTCGCAGTAGATCGAGATATCAATTATGTTCTCCGAGTTCTGAGGAAGGCAGGATTATACGAACCAATCTATCCCCGTAACAATGTTGTCAATACCTTTTCCAAACAAATCAAAACACTGTGAACGTTTTGTCGCCGAAATTCGTACGAGTGTTTTCAACAGAATATTGATGCCTCCTCATTTCTCTTAGATCACGTTTGCAAATTGAAACTAGCTAGGAATTTTCCTTAACTAGAAATCATGTTACATTTTCCCCTTCAAGCTACAAACGTATTGCGCACTGTAACCGGTAATCTAGGAAAAAAATCTTCTTTCTGGCAATCAATAGACTTGGCATGCCAAACTAAATCAACTTCCTACAGGTGACTTATTTGCGCAGCACCTCATGACTTCAGTAACGAGGAATTTTCGATTTACGTAGGCTTTCGTTTACCGAATAGCAAGCGCGTACGGGTGTGATTCGAAGTGAAATGTGCACATGTGAATGACCACACCCTGGTTGTCTAATCCAACAAAATACCAACGTACAATCTTCACTTGTCCAACGTACTTTTCGACACACATCCTACCACAACCCTGTTAGCTGACCAAGCTTGATTTGAGCTCATGCCAAACTGAATTGGTCCAGATGGAGGGGATTACGGACAGACATTTTACTTCCATTTGAATCGGTAGTCGCCTTCATCAACTCAGCAGCCAGATATTCGTCCAGCGTCCGCAGCTGGTCTTACAACTTTCCCGACTTTTGTCCTCCACCATTCTGGGAGATATAGGCACCTCGGAATGCTTGTGGTAAGCTAGCACTAAGTCCCTTCCCTATTCAACTTTATTCTTTTCTTTACAATAAGGCCTTCAAATGAATCATGGTTGTACGGCAGTGAAGCATCGATGTTAAACGATGATGTCATGCTGTCGATGATGATGATGATGATGATGATGATGATGACGATGATCCTGGGAGGTATTTCTGGGTTGAATGTGATATCTTGATATAATTTAGCTTTGTATATTCATTCTTATCGTCAAAATGTGATAAGGTTAAAAGTTGGAACATTGCACTGCAGAAACAGAGTGGCAACGTGCAAAAGCTCTTTTGTATTTTCTGAAGTAAATCCTGCTAAAGTTAAGTCAGATGACCACTAGTTGCCACAAGCTAATCGTTGCACCTCGGTTCGGTGGTGCCAACGCTAATGACCATGCTCACACGTATTCAGATCAGTAAGTTCACTCGTATTATTTCGTATTTCAACTCAGCCTTCCGTCTTTTGAAACTGCACTGATCGCCAGCTTTTTCTCAGCAGTACTGAGTTCAGATGCAGTGGGCACCACTGCATTACTTGGTGTCCCCTACAGTCAAGTATCCTTGAAGTTAAATTCACCACAATGCTATCAGCTACCGGAGGCGCGGTTCAACGGTCCATTCATCAGTTGCTGATCGTTCTGGAATATCTAATTCGATTTGGATCGCGCTGTCATTCGATGCAGCATTTCATTAAACTTTCCCGGTGAACTCCAGAACCGACCTCGTTATTCAGCAGTGGAGGAGGTTTGTGGGTCACAACTTAAGGAAAATATCAGAGCTTACTAAGCGTCGCATCACAAGCCATCTCGGAAGAAGACATTGACCGTAACCGGGATGAAATAACGATGATTGTACGTCACGCCGAGAACTCTACTGGTGATAGGTGCACACAAGCCATGAGATCTCAGCGCTCATTGTCACTTCTTGATAACTGTCACCCTAATTTCCCTGGTTCGAAGCATCATTCGGGTGGATGATCGATTAGACGATGACTCAAACATGGGCTGTGTGGACATAGAGGCACTGTTAAGGGAGATGGTACGGTTGACAGTGCATGGAAGCTAGTCCAAGTGGTGCACAAATTAGCACCTAAAAGCTCTTCCGTGAGTTAATCGCAGATAATAATGGAAGTCTAATACGTAACAAAGACCAGCGTCTAGATTGCTTGGCGGAACAGTTCCAACAGCAGCTCAGTTGGCCCTCTACCTCTGTGCCTATAACTCTTTCGACCGACCAGTGTTCAGCCACGTCTGGTGAGTTTATATGTGCCCTTGTTTGATGAAGTGACATTATACCTTTCTACCTTGCGGTGCCATCATGCTGCTGGACCAGATGAGCTCCCCCTAGCTTCCGTTCGAAAATGCAAGAGAATCGTTTTCCGCTTTGACCAGGTTGTTTGTCCTGGAAGGTACCCAACCTGACTGTTTTAACTACATGTGTGTAAGTTTCCAGCCTATGGCAAAACGGGTACTGGCTTACCTTATACTGCGACGCTTATCTTCGGCAAGTGAGACGCAAGTCCGAGAGTACCGAACAGGAATTCGATCTGTCAGTCAGTGGGTTAATCATATATTCACACTATGCCAAGTTAAGCAGCGCAACTTATACCACAAACCAGCAGTCGAGGTTTTCTCGGTTCCAAATAAACCTTTGACTTTCTTTATAGAGTAGTCCTATCATGAATTCTGAGAACATTCTTCGTGTCGTTTATTCCAGTGCCACCGGTCGAGTTAGGACGGAAAGATAATAATAGATTTGGATTACGTGGAAGAACTCATTTTGTCGGCTGATGTTTAATTGTCCGTGCAGAATACTTTAACCAGAATATCGGAGCTTTTGCGCCTTCGTTTTGCACCTTCAAAATACAAAGTCAGACTGTATGATTTCCCATTCGTTTCTCTGCTCCCCTGAAACTTCGGAATAAAAATCTTGAGTCTACTGATCGGTTCATCTGTCTTGAGAGCCGCATAAGTCCTCAGTGTACCGCAACGAAGTTAGTATGTAGAGTAGCGTTCGCCAGCTGGCATCATTTGTGGTGTCAGAACCGAATTTTACTGAAGCTTAGGAGCCACATACACAAGGGAACTGTAAGGGCAGCTTACTCAATGATAGAGAGACTTCGCCCTCCGATCCGACGACCCTAAGCGTTTTCAAACTTTTGATCACATTAAGCCGACTACAACAAGCACGCAGGTAGACGGTCCGTGAGCGGGTGTTTGGTGGCGAATCTGATTTGTTAGAGCCGGAGCATGTACCATATATCCCAGACCATCGTCCATCGAAGAAACCGCTGTTTCCTATTCCGAACGATTGTTAGTGATAGGTTCACAGAAGACAGGCAATGACGTGGCAATGTGAGATGAAAGTGACTACTGTCGAACTTAGTGCAATGAGATCTACGTGTCGTCCTGGCTGGGATTAACCTGATGATGTTTGCAGGTGGTTAAAAACGCTGTAGAACAAGGCACGTGACCAATCCCAGTGGCGCGTATGCTGTCGTTTAATAGTTAGACTGCCTAGCTAAAGTTTGCTTGTCATTGTGCTTAGATCGGATGAATTTCGAAAAGCACGCTGAATTGATCTCGCTAATGGGGCCTTGATGCTCAGATGTATTAATCTCAATGCTGTCCAAATGTTTAGGTTCTTCAACGTTTTATTTAAGGATATATGCTTTCTTCGCACTAAGTCCCTGCCCTTCCCTCTTTCTCCCACCTTTCACCAAGGCTTTCCTTTCTTTTCGTTGTATAGCACTTAAGCACCAGTGTGCAATACTGGTTTACTGCTGTCAGCGAATCGAAGAACGATTCAACCGAGACTCGCCCGGGTGTCCCGTCAACACCAAGGCAATCTGCGAAACCTTCTCATCTTTGGATGATTAGGTTCAGGGACAGTTTTTTGACTCAGCAGTTTGGGAACTTAGACAAAGTTACCACAGAAAACTGTAACATGTGGCTTGATGGTCTCATGCACCTCAGCTCATGGCATCGTTCTGCTTATTTTACTCACATAAATCGCAAATGGTGATATGGATGCATTTTAATGAAGCATGTGGCTGACTCAAAAGTACCAACTCAGAGAATAAACTAGTGATTTCAACGTTTTCTTTTAAGTAATGACTGGTATGTCAAAAATACATTTACTGCCTCATGGATGATAGCAACTGCTCTCGCGATAGGTAATTTTGATACAGACTTTTTGAAAGAATTCGCAATGTTAGATATCAAATCTCTTATCTGATAGTCACTTGTTTACTGGTCTCCCTTCTATCTAGTCCAGCCTAGCTTTGTTTGTCCTAACGCCAATCCGTCTGTTCATCGCGAACGTGGGTTGATCACGAGGTTATTCAAGGTCAGTCTGCTTATTGATTTTCAGGCTAAATGGTTCACCTACTGTCAGCCGGTGCACATCGACAAACAAACGTATCAAGCGGCATATGTGCACTCGACTAAAAACCGTGCATCCTCGGCGCGGTTTAACGTGATCGAGGGTGAATCCATTTGGCTGTTGATGGCTTGTCATTCTCACCACAAAATGCACCAAAGCACACGTGTTTTTTTTACGGCGGTGACTATCCTGAAATTCTATAATTTCAGGATCATCGGCGAGAGGTCTCAAAGTAGATTATGCATTCGTCGGCATCCAAACACCCTGTTATCTAACAAATTTTGAGGTAGTTAGCTCACCGAACAAGCAAAAGTCACTAAAAACTGCGGATCAAAGATTTCGAAAATGATTGATCATCGCGATACACTGTCCTCCCACATTTGGGAAGTGCAAAGGTAGTCGTTCTTCAGAGACGTTCTTTAGATAGGAAGAAAACGTAGCCCTACGAAATATGCATTCCCTTCCCCTCACCTAATTTGATTGGATTCGCGGTGGTTCGGTCAGTCGCTCAACAATAACTAGCTAGATTTAACGGCGTCCTTACGTTTGCGTTTAACCCCCTAACCCAGCTGGGGAATGGATATAACCCCTTTGTCAATAGAACTTGTTTCTGGAGGCACTGTGATGAAAGAATGCTGGTTTGTTGTGCTTTCTACATCTTAACTTCTTAAACAACATCTTTAGCGGTAATGGGCGATTTTGTCTATCCACATCTGCCTTGCGCATTTCGACTGGGATTTTAAATTGCCAAGAATCTCGTGGAACGTGCGGAAAACGGCTGATAATCTACCATCCAATAAAAGAGCAATGTGTTGTCATTCTGTTCTGATCTGATAGGATCTTTCACCTAGATAGCGTTTACGATTACATTTTCGCCCATTCACAAGCAAATCGGGATAATCCCAACTTATTTATTTCTCTCATCCGCTTCGATCATCTCTACCTTTGCTTAATGGAGGAATACCTCGGTAATCTTTCCAAGTATTCAAACGACTGCAGTCCTCAAATGCAAGCTCCACAAGTACTCTGCTGTTCGAATATTTAATTGGTGTATCAATCGGGTAGTGCGTGCAAATGCAACGGGAACGAAAAGGACAGGTGATTTTTCACGGATCGTACTCTCCTTTAAAAAACCTGATTGTATCCAAGCCCAGTGCTACATAGTGGTCATTGAAACTCATCTTTCATACGTATGAGTATGATACTGACTGCGAGAGTCTCCGCTGAATCTCCAACACACTTTGGTTCAAAACTTAACTTTTGGCCAAATCACTGCTCCTCGAATTCCAGAGACTACGCCCACCTTCCAAGCGTCAAACATAGTCAGAGCAGAGCTGTTTGAAAACTATTTTTAATCGTCTCGTACTATCTACACCACATTTTAGTTGCTCGTACGCCGATCGCTCAGCGAACGATCCGGACGATGATAGAAGTTCAGTTTTGAGCTACGTTTGATCATCTCGTCAGATTAGGACCAACCAGATGCTTTCATCATGTGATTTCAAAGGTGTGGTGATCCTTTAGGCTACATTGGCAAGAATTCAAGTGCCTAAGGTCTAGACTGGCCAGTATTACTTGTGAAGAACAGGTAGACAAAAACAGAGTATTTTTATCGCGAATATGGTCGGCTACCTTATGCAATTTGCTGTGAAAAACTCAAAGTCAGGTATATCTCTTAGCATCCCCATTTTGGGAGGGAAATGCTCCCTCTCTAGGAACGACAGATTAGAAAAAAACTCGACGTTAAAAACTGCATGTTCCGATCGTGCCGCAGTTGACTGCTACAATGGCTATGACGGTAATAATGCAATAAACTGCACACTTCCTCGACCACTTAACTAGACAGATTGCACAGAAGGGTGTGGCGAATCTCTTCGGAATGAGAGCACATGATTACCATAAACATCCGGTTAAATTTGAGGTCTATCGGTTAATATCTATCAGATCCATTGTGTGGATCAATTAGTAGTTTGTTAATAACTTTAGCCATTCACCGGAGGTCACGTTGTTTTGTCTTAATTGGATCTCAGACATTAGAGGCTGATAAGCTTTGGACTCCTATTGAGCCGTAGAGAAACTTATCAAAAGACGGACCAACAGCGAATAACGATCCTTCCTGAGAGTCGCGTGACACCTGCAGTATATCTGCGATGCCGAGTCTTCTTCATCTCGCATCCTGTGTAAACCCGAAACAGTGCCTATCCTACTTGTGGGAATTAAACGTTCCGATAATGTCTAGGATAAAGCCGGGATAAACAGTTATCAGACCACTGTTTCAGAATGGTGGCAAAGCAAACGAGGAAGCAGCAACGGCTCGAAGAACTAACACAAACGGATTTCAGAGACAGCTAGCCGCCAGGTAGCTCATAGCCACATGAGAAGGCACAACAATTAAGGCGCGCAACGACTGGCCCAAACAGCGAACTTATCATCGATCCATAGTCCAGAACAGTCAGCCTTCAGAACACAGGACGTGTGTACAATAATATCAGCCTCTCGTCCAAAGAGCCTGTCCATGAAGCAAACGTGCGCATCAAACCGGTGGTTGTGTGATTGTTCCGAATTCAGACGATGTATGAAGAATCGTGTGCGTGCATGCATAAACAGTTGTCCGATTCCCTGACTTTTTGTTACCACACGGCTCACATCTGTGTACTCGTCACTAGCAGGTTATCTATACGTGTTGCAGACTAACAAGAAACACTACTGAAATCATTGCGAAAAGTCACTTCGGACTTAGGTGCTAAATAAACTGGAGTTGGAAAATACTTTAACATCAGTCAACCTTGACAGCAAGGTATTCGAAGGCCTTGATGCTGTCACAATGATTTCTTTGTGATTGGGTATTTCTGTCCATTTCTAACTCCACACTGAGGGAACTTACTTCTTCTAGTGGATAACGGGTATCCAGATTGGTCGCCAAAATGGGACATTAGTCTGGCACACAAGGGTTTGTGACGTATTTCTGAGCAAACAAGTTCATAGGGCAGACCCTGCCGTGAGTGACATAAAGTGTGGAAACGACTATATAGGATTAGTGTGACTGCCGGTTTCAACTTCTTGTCTGATATGATACACCTAGGTGCATGTGGGTGCTTTAGTGACGTTTGAACTAGAGCAGTAAGCTGGGATGCACTCAGGAATGGGTATATCTCAAACTCAACGTAAACAACTCAAGCAGGAAAAGTGGGACAGACTGAGAAGTTAATGCTTCCGAAGGGTTCGGCCAACATTTCGTTGATCGATAGCTGTCAGATTTTTGCTTCCGACACAATTGTTTTTTGGGTCGTGAGTCGTTTGCTAGTTAGGCTGAGTTTTAAGGCAAACTTAAAACGAAACAGTGAAGTCTTTTTGAGTTACAAAACCAACCCAGTGTCTGTTAATCGTCTGAACTGTGACGTTCTATACGGGGAACACCTAAGGATAGCCCCTCCTTCCCCAGTGAATGGAAACAGCGGCTATCTTCGAAATCAGATGTAACGTCTGTAGTAAAATCTACATAGGACAAATGGTTTGTAAACTTCACACCGAAATCGGTGAGCTCAACTGAAACATAAACAGGCCGAGAAACGTAGATGGACAAATATCGCTATTGGAAGATTCAGCCGTGAAGAGACATGATCAAGCCATGGGATGGAAATACTGAAGCTTTGAAGCGAAGGATATGAATCACGACGCAACGACTGGTGACCCAGTTGGCGGAAACCGCCAAACCTCCTTGTGTGAACAAAATGGTAGGTATAGAAGAGCAGTGAGTGTGCAGAATGGCCCTTGATCAACCGAACTAAACGTGCAAATGTCTGATCATAGGTGAAGAAGAGTCACCAACAGAAGCAGCTTAGATTGGGAGTACATAAATCAGTCGGACTAACAATTCACTTAACATCACCTCCTTACCGAATTGTCGCAACACTTGCAAAGCGAAACGTACTAACGAAATTCCCCGGTGACACCCAAGGGAAGTCGTCGATTGAAGCCTCTCAAAATCTATCAAAGTGATTTCAAACCCCCCGACCTATGGATCATAGAACTTGAGCACCTGTACCACCCGACAAAACCCTTTAGCTGGCTGATTCCCAGTTTTCCTTCATAACTCGCTTACACTAGTAACCTACTGACGAAGCTTTTGTTACGACATCAAAACTTTGGACAACTATAGACCCACCCATTGTTTACCAAGCCCTTTTTTACCTAATGTAAACAAGTTTGAAAGCATTTATCACTGTAGAGTATTTTGATGGACCTTTGAATTGCAAAAAGACCAGCTTTATCAATTTTGGCACATTTTATCAGTCGAGTGAAGTGCCACCAGCTCTGTCATCACAGAGAACGACTTTTAAGTGATTCAGTTTGCATCAACGATATTCAGGATGTCGCGATACATGTGTAGACGCAATACACTACTCGTAAGGTTGTTGAAAATTCTTCTGCAGCCTACCACCGGTTTCGCTTTTCTTGGGGCTCATCAGAGAGGTGCAGTCCCCGAGTTCCCGTCAACCTTATGTTCTACTTGAACCCCGATTGCACGAAATTAGCGAACTACACTCATTTGGAAACAGCGAGAAACCCAAATAAAAACCAAGCTGAATCTCTCATTCATGATGGTAGCCTCATTGTGCACCGTTCCAGAGTCGGCTACAGCTAATGTCGATCGTGCACATCAATCTGCTCACCGTCCGGCTGCAATTTGTGTGAGCAAGGTTATTATTTTGGTCTATCTGCAATCGGGAACACAGTTGGGCCGAACAAACCCAGTCAGAAAATTTGACAAGGCAGCCAATGTATGACGCAGATAGACCATTAGAAGCAAGCCTAAGTGAACTAACTTCCGAAACCCATCTTCTCTTCAGCTCGTATCCTGTTTGCAATTAACCGCTCGCCTCGATACCACTTGTCCGCCAACAAGGTTGAGTGTAATAAATGAATGAAGCTTTTGTGGCCTATGAATATTCTGGTAATCAGATAGATACATAACCAGATTTAGAGTGCCTATGAAGGTGAACTTCTGTGGTTTAAGTGCAAGGTGATTCAAAGTCATTCACTCCGGATGCCTGGATCACGACAACCAAACTACCATATGATCCCTCTGTTTTGAAGTCTTCCTTTTAGAGTGTGCAGCTTTACAAGACGCGACAATCCAGATCAGGTATTTCATCCATCCAATGCACGAGCACACAAACATCCAACCGAGCCGAGGCTGTTAACTGATCGGAGAACGAGGATATGCGTCAACTTATAATTCGGCTTATGGAAGTCACTGAAACTCATGATGCTCCTGTGCTCACCTCTGTTGGACCTTAATGGCTCACCTTCTATTTGCGCTTTTGCACTTGTTACTGAAATTTCAGCTATGATATAATCCTTCAGATGAGGTCAGTCTACGTTGAAAACCCATAAACTCTGTATGGCTGTTATGTCCATGTTGGTAGTCATCAGTGGTAAGTATTTCAGAACCCCTAGGATGAATGCAAAGCGTGACCTTCGGGTAAGTATTTGGCTGTACCCTTTGGTCATGGATGGTTGATTAGTAGAGTGATTAAATGACACGTGGAAAAAACATGGTGACACATAAACATGGGAGTATCAGCACTAGCAAGCGATCTGTTGAAAAAAAACCGTTCCTAGTCACACTGCTGATTAGCCACACGTGATCGACTGTTACTTTGTTCGTCTACAACTGGAAGAT
>NW_008751983.1:436578-465420 GCF_000715545.1 Opisthorchis viverrini | reverse complement strand
ACCAACTGGAAGATCGTGGGTTCGAATTGCCCTACACCTCTACGGGGTGCGCTCGGAGGAAACAGGTATACAGTGCTCTTGAGCTTTTCGAAATAGATTCATTTTCGGAATTAAACCTGAGCTCAGCGCGACTACAGGGTAATTTGTGCGAATAACGTTAGAATGAAAAACCTGGGGATTATTCTAGGTAGAACACGGCATATTAGTTTATCTGTGCCTTACCAGCAATGAATTTTACAATATCCACCGAATAAAATGGAAAATACTTTACATATTCCCCCGTGCATAAATCAGCTCAATTTCAGTTTGGATTCCACGGGTCTCAAAAGTTTGCTTCCATATCCTTTTGGTTAGATCAATCTCCCTACTCTCCTGACACAAGTATTCTGGTCTGTTCACGTCAAAGTACTGGGAGCGGGTTGGGTTCCTGTTGGAGCTAATCATCGTCACATAACCTCAGGATTACCGGCCTTGAAATTCCATTCTGTGTCAAGTAACGATATCACTCCGCAAGTGCTCCAACCCGGACACAAACCTATAGTCACATCTGGACAGTAAACATAGTCAAGCCCGAGTGACGCCTTTGGGGACTCAAAGACTTATTACGTAGGCCACAAAAAGCTTGATTCCACGACTGGTTAGTTTTGAAAAGACTCCGAGTTGTATTAGCAGCAGTGGAGAAAACAACACCAACAGTTTTGCCTTCGTTGTACTGTCGCCGGGAGTTTCCACTTTGTGCGTGAAGAATAAACTTGGCAACTGGGTTTCACCAGACTTTACCATGTTATCTACATGAATTCATCATCAAACTAGTAGGGCACTGCGGTGCATTAGTTAAATTACTCATATATAAATGGTTCTTAGTGAAATCCGCAGTTCCTAAAACGTGAAATCACATGAATTCAAGTTACCATTTGTGTCGAACAAGTCAAAACCTGGGAGTTTTTTTATCAGGCGAACTTTGAATCAGTCACGCCATAAGCCCCTAGTGCACTGGTTATCATCATCAATCGAATTGCGACAGCAAGAGTGGTCGATGAACTGACAATGTTCTGGCCTGCCTGAACACGCATTTATCAGTCAAGTGAACTACTACAGACGGGCTGTGGATCAACTCTGTGACGATTTTATAAGGTCGGAATCTCATCAACGAATTGATTTGTTCGATGTAACGAGCGTCTTTGTCAAGCAAGAGCCTTGATAGGTACATGATTTCTCATTCCAAAGAGAGAGCATCCGGCTACCAAAAAAATGCTGTACCTTCTGGTGCAAATTAAAAATTGCGATCCGTTATGGCCCGATCAAAAATCCTGGCCCATCGATCGCCAAAGGCTTGTTTATAGTGGGCCACATAGATGAACTCAAGACCGCATTCAAAACATTTCTTAGCAATAGAGATGGAAACCAGTGCTTTCAATGCGATAAGAATTACCTGTGGGAGGGAAATGCTAGCTGATTAGCTGACTGATTCAGCTCCAAACCCACGAGGGTCTCGATGTTTAGGTACTTGTGTTCCAACTATGAATATGGAATGATATATTACCATGGGATACACTAGTGACTACTGCCAGTCGCTTCATTCCATTATTGCACAGCAGTCGGTCCTAACTAACCGCAGAAGCACACTCATTGTTGTTCACACGATAACAACGCTGAAAATGTTGCGAAGTAGGGGGTAGTTAAGTTATGTTGCTTGATGTTGTTCGCCAAGCATATCCTCTGCTTTGGACTTCTTTAGGTGAGTAGATTTTCTCTGACAGGTCAAAGTAAAACATGGCCTTGTTCGATGAGAAGAGAAGGTCTACGACGACCAGTTTTTACCGAAATTTACCGGATTCCCACATTGTTACAGTAACTGAACTGCTTCTGAAGTAAAGGTCGGAGGTCTCCTAGCTGCGTATAAAAAGTCCCAAATTATTGTTGTATGATCCAGCAATATGTTTCAGGAATACGTCCAACATCTGGCTTAGCTGTCCGGTAACCCCAATCTGCCTCAGACTGTAACAGGTTGAGGTTTCAGGTGGCATCCAGTTCACTCCATCCGACAACAGATATTTATCGACAGTGCGTATGCAGTACACCTCTTGGCAGAAACGAAAATCACAAACGGTTGCCCTATAGTTAAACCTGATATGACACATTTCCCATTTTTATGAAAAGGCCCTTGTGAATATGTACGTTTCCTATATTGGAAGGTTTTCTGTGAGTCAGAGAATTCCAACATGTGAGAAATTCGTGTTTCTTACACTTTTGGATCACTATAGTATTCAAAACGAATCATGACTATTACCTTCAAGATCCTAGTCACGGATCGACGGAAGTCAACATGGTCAATCAAGAAAACCATATCTACCGGAATGAAAAGTGATTTTTGAAAGTAAACTCATTCTCGTACAGATGGAAGTGCCAGTTTGATTCGTGATTCGTGGATTGTTGAGCAACCCATCCGTCCCGTTTGACTCTAACGTAATGTGTGAATCATATCCAAGATATATAGATATAGTACCGCTTCGAGGAAAACCACAAGCCTATATTAGTTCAGTGCATACAAGGATATATGTTTGGGGGGATGAAAGAAATTTGGGGTTTTTGTAGCCTATTCCCCAACGGTCATTGTTTGAGCCGGCGTGAAAACACGTATGTTCTCGTTCGAACGCTTCAGCCTACCACACGGGTGATTCGTGAACGTCTTTTAACGTGGGAAAAAAGGAGGCTTTCAGAAAATCCTCTGAACAATGACGCCAGTTTTTCATTTCGTCGGTAGATCTCATCGCTACGAAACGAGGATCGTATATGTGTTCGCTGAGCGGGATGGCATGGTTACGGAGAATGTTGCTTTAATACTGGGTTCAGTAGGCAGCTGCATTCAGTCAACAAATTAAGATAAAAGCGATTCAATTCAGCGTTTGCCTGAAAGTCGAATCATCATACACCAATGGTTGAGTCACCGGGGCTTTTTTGGTTAACAGCTTATCAAGTGCTGCCCACCCAGTTGCCTTTGTCAAACTAATTAGAACTAGTTTAGCCGATTTTACAGGCATTCTTTTTACCGAATGAAAAAGTGTACTTTCTGTGGTACATGGCTAACTTGAGATGTATTCGTTCTATACACTTCAGACCTACATTTTCGCAGCGTGCTCACCCTTTTACCAGTCCAGCGTCTATGCAACATGTTTCCCTCTGTTATGACTGTGCATTATGATGAATAAAGCCACCTCTATAAGACGATTGCATCTGCTTGTTTTTTTTAGGTCGAAACAGCGGATAAACACAGTTTAGCCTAATCACAAGTGTTGTCGTTTTCTGAGTAAACGCCGTGAAAAGGAAGGTAAACATAGGTTGACGGAAACTCGGGAACTGCGCCTACCTGACGAGCCCCAAGAAGGGCAAAACCGATAGTGGGCTGTCGAAGAGTTTTCAGCAACCCTGTGAGTAGTTTCCTTTATGAAAATAAAGAAGTTCGTCAATGACTTTTCCAAAAATGGTGGGACTGAGGCGGATTTACACGAGTGTAGTAACTAGCAACGAGTTGCGTCGACTGTAGCAAACTTCATCACCAAGGTTATACCTGCATCCCAAAAGTTGAAACCCGTTAGTGGTTACTATACCAGAAGGAAATTCCATCGTTTGGACGGCTAGCGTGAAAAGGTTTCTGGTACCTAGGTTCACTGGAATAAATAGGAAAATGGGAATCTGATGATCTGTTTGTCGAATCTCTCATTCAGCTGGGAAGACAAGGGTCGGGTTGTTTGTCAGGTGGAAGAAGAAGTCACTCGTTCTCTAGACACTGAACGTTTTCAGGTCACAATTCGGAGCAATTTATACCATTTTCTTCCCATAATCAGTTGAGCGAATATAGTTGGAACAACTTATTTGGTTGCCAAAAGTTTATGTACACCAATATGAGACGGTACGCATTCATGTGGACGGTTCGTCTTCTGTTGAAGCATGCCATTAACGTATTCTCATGGGGCTTAATCTCAACTGGGTTAATCTTGTACTGATTTAGTGATTCCACTGGTGCTTCTTTTCAGTAGAAAGGAGGGGAGATGAACAAGTAAACCCGACATATCAGTCTAAGTTATCAGACGTTTCTCGTATGCGAAACCGTCATCCGATATTAGTAGAAGAAATGACTTGGAATCAATTGGGAAAAGTTTGGAACCGATTGAGAAGTCATCGTTTCAGAAGAGCTTGGTAAACAGTCGGTAGTTTTTATTTGGGCAACGTTTCGCTTTTGACACAAAAGCTTCATCAGGCCAAGTGAGCAGGTCACCGAATTGGCCAGGTTATAAGGCAGACAGGGAACCAATCAGTAAGTCAGTCCTCTTCAGATTATCACAGTATATCAGTGTTGAGTGTCATTTACGGCTCTTGTCGGTTAGTGAAGTTGTCAAAATCTTGCTTTGGTGGATTGACGGAGGGGGGAGGGGGGTAAATTAATTCTGATCGGGTTTGGTTCGTTAACTTTCCACTTCAGGGTGCTTCAGTTGATGGTTCACTTCGGTTGTCACTGGTAGACTTTCCCTGGTTTTTGTGGGGTCTTGAGTGCTCAGACAATTTAGTTTGAAAGCCTGAGGTCAAGTGGAATCCAGATGATGACCACTCTTCCTTCTGATGACCGCACACCAACACGTCTCAGTTCGACTGATTCGGAACCGTTTTCCACACGCTTGCCAGCTCCACACCTATTCTGTTAACACTGGGATGCTTGGCGATCTCTACCGCCTCGGCGATCAGTCTGTGTGACGTGGACCGTAGTCCTCGCGTCGAAACCTCAACATTTTCTAAATCTATTTTGTGTCCCGTGTCGAGTGCGTGTTCCGCAATCGCCGAGTCTTTAAGTAACGCTTGATATTCATCTGCGTTTCTCGGCGGCCTGTTTATTTTTCTACTATACACTCTGACTCTGATGTGTAGTTCCCTGGACGTCTGTCCTATATAGACCTTGGTGCAGTCATTACACTTGATTTTGTAGACACAGTCCCTGGTTCTGTTTGCCGGGAGGCGATCCTTCAATTGCACCAATGCAGAGCGCAGAGTGTTCCCCCTCTGGAAAGCTACTCTAATGTTGGCCATGTTTAGAATTCTTCGAATTGCCTCCGATGTCCCTGGTTTATATGGAATAACAGCTGTCCCAATCCATTCCCTGTTGGGTTTCTCTACCGGTATCAACACCCTTCGCAATTGACGCCTAATCAAGCTAGCTGGATATCCACTACCCCGAAGTTTGTTTTTTACCTCAATTTGGGCCGCTGTTCGATCGGCTTCTTCTGTGCACAGGGCCCTTACACGCCTAAACATTGATGAGGCAATACTGGCGAAAACCGACTTCGGATGGGCAGACGAGAAGTTTAAAACTGCCCCAGTGTCGGTGGGCTTCTCGCACACTGTGGTGTTTAATTTCCTCCCGACCTCATGTATCATGAAGTCTAAAAAGGCCTGTGTACCCGAGGTTGACTATTTCACCATACTAAATTTGATCATTCAGATAGTTGTAAAACTCACTAACCTTGTTTCGTTTCATCGCGACGAAAGTGTCATCTACATACGGCCAGAATATCTTAGGTGGGTATGGGAATCCGGCTAAAGCACTCTGTTCAAATCTTCCCATAAATATATCTGCCATAACCAGGGATATTGGAGATCCCATTGCTAGACCTTGTTCTTGAGTATAAACCACTGAGTCAGAGACGGAGTGGGTGAGATTCAGACATGCTTTTATACCTTCCACCATTTAATCTACCGTAAGCTGTGCCCGTTCTGAAAGGGTGGTGTCCGCTAATAGCAGTCGCTTGGCTAATTCTAAAGAATCCCCTTTTGGCACATTTGTATATAACGAATTCACATCGAAACTTACAAGGATGTCATCTGGTTCAACAGTAACACCTGCTACTTTGTTGGCGAAGTCCTATGAATTCTTAATGTAAGTACTAGATTGCCCGGTGAGGGGCTTTAAAATACCGGCCAAGAATCTGGCCAGTTCATGCGATGGGGAACCTATTCCGTCTACTATCGGTCTCACCGGGACATCTTGTTTATGGATCTTTGGAAGGCCGTAAAGTCGTGGTTGGATTGCACTTTTCGGGTACAATCGATACCAGTTGCCTTGCCCTAAGTGGTTTATCACGGACCGCAAATATCTCCCAACTTCGGACTGTGACTAGGTGTACCCGTAGCCTCTCTGCCTCCACTGACGGAATTTTTTGAAACACAGATTCAAGGCCAGGGATTATTTCTTCCGCCCTTATCACCCTTTTGCTTACTGCAAAATTCAAGGCTTTCTCTAAGAGACAGCGCTCTTCCACACTTAGCGGTCTATTTGTTAAGTTTACCACGCTACAATAGCTAGTAGGTGGTTCAGGCTTAGTCAGGGGCTCTCTTGAAAGCTGAGTCTTAGAAAGCAACTTTTCGAGCTTACGTATTTGTCTCTCTTTGCAGTGTTGTCCTTGGATAGCTTTCACTTCTGTCGCTTTGGTTTGGAGCAACTGAAAGTCTGAGGAAGAGAGCACGGTCTGAAGATCTTGGTTCAGCTGACATGAGTGATGATGGATATCAGATAAACACCGAGTACTCAAGTAGATCCTCTGTTTGAGGAATGACTTGGCCGCTGAGAATGCTATTCGGGCAGAAACGAGTGACGTATCCGATGGTTTAACCACCGGAACGAAACGTTGCCCAAATAAAGACTACCGACTGGTCACCAAGCTCTTCTGAAACGATGACTAGGAATCAAGTTTACGAAGCATTCAGTTGGAAGTCACTGCACTGATTCGGCTTTGCTTGACTTCATACAAGAGTTCAGAAAAACAGTGCGACCCGGTTTGACCAATTTTTAAACGAAAAACCATTCAAGCATGCACCCGGTCTCATGCGTTTTTTATTAGACTGGAATGACAACGTGTAGAGAACTATCAAAACTTAGAGATATGTGCATCAGAAGTTGCTAATCGCCCACTACCTGTTGCTTGAGGCCTATCAGACACAGTACGTAAATTCGCCACCTTTTTCATATTACTTGAGCATTGAAAAGTAAGATTCAACTGAGACTCACAAGTGACCCGCTGCACCGCAGTGATTTGTTCAGGATACCGGTTGATCAATATTCTTCCCGTTCATGCAAGAAACGTTTATCCAGGAAAGTTTTTCAAGTCTGTTGTCTTTAAAACCAATATCATTTGAACAAATCGCAAATTTGCAATCTAAGTATTGATTCATATGCTGAGAAGCATAGGTTTTCCCTCTGCAAAGCCGAAAAATTCTTGGTTAAGTTCTATCAGACTACCGAAGCTAAGGTAAACCATCCAAAGGCAAAATTGATTTCAAAAAGCTAGGCCGTTGGAGAAAAACGTGGTCGATAAGTAGAACACAAAAACAATTCAGGTTACGAAAAATTGAACATCCTGCGTGAAAACTTCACAGTTGAAACGAATAGGAATAGAAGTTCCCTTTCTTACGGAATCCTGACGTCAGTCAGAATTACAATATTCTCTCAAAGTCTCTTGTTTGCCCGTTGGTATGTCAACACAGCAGTTCACAAGTCGAAATGGCTAGTGCTTATGCAAATTTGCTGTCTTCCTCCTTTAAGTCACGTGAACTGTTGCCCACGCAAGTGAAGAGAACACAGCTCTCTTGCTATTTTTCTATTCATCCACATGTGCTTAGCACCAACACACTTTTCGTATTGGTTCTGCTAATTACTTTCGGCACACCAGACCCAGCGCTATCAACGAAGTACCGTATTCGTTGCCGTTGTTTATTCAACTGTCAAAGCTACCAATCAGCATCCTGTCCGCTCAATCGCATCACATGACTGCTTTTAGAGGTTGTACTTCTCATCAACAAAACTCCGTCGTTTCCGCTGTTGGGATAATTGGCAATCCCTGTCTCACATCAGACAATCCACAAACTGCCTTAACGTCACGTGCTTTTCTGAACCATTTTATGTCTTCCTCAAGATCGATACGCGTTAGATCTTTTCATCCTTAGGAGTGATTTTTCAATCCATGGATCGTTTCGTCGATATTGTAAAATTTTCGGATTCGGGACCGGCGAACGCACCTTTCCAGACTAGACGCTTAGTTAGTAATGACTTAATAATACTGGAGGTGGTTTCACTTGTGCATTCAGTGGTTTGTCTGTGCTCGATAATTTTCGGCAACTTATGATGTCAGTCAATCGACGCATTCGGGACGGTTAATGAATTCGTCTTTCGAGGGGTTGGACAAGACCAATCAAAATCGTTCAAGCGTGGACACTTCTGCCTGTTCAGACGTGACAATTTAGTTGGGTCCATGCTGTGCTCGTATATTAGTGAAAGGAAGAAGGCCTTCACTTCGGAGTATTATTAGAAAATACCAACTGAACAGTTACAGACTAATGGACAAAGAAGAAAAACATACTACTCGCATGCCTCCCCCATCAGTAGTATCACCATTACATTAGTAGCAGTTGTAGACACTCTTTCTTCCTGTGTCAGATGTCCGGAGTTTAAATCCTGGCAAGACCAAGGATATGCATTGGTGATAAGCTCTAATTAGAGCAGAATTCGAGTCAAGTACTTCCTCTTTTCGTGTGGATTTAGCGGAATAATTGCACCAGACGGAAAGGAGGACGCGAATTCTATGAATCCGCGACCAACTAAAACGATTGAGCATTGCCCACTAGTTGGCGGCCCACGGACCTCAGCATAACCTACAAGTTCTAAATCCTATTGAAGTTTATTAGTCTGTGCCTTACAGTAGACCATATACATTTGCCAAGCAATAGGACATGTTGGTTCATAGTTGCGAATTTGGATTTGTAATGGCACTGTTAAAGCGACAAACGGAACTCAGCCTTTCCGTCTGAAGATTCAGAGATTTGCTGTGGTGCTGCTGTCCGTAGTAGCCTTTTACTCTAAGTCATGGTTGTTTAACTTTAGGTGATGAAAGCTAAGGTCACGTTAAATGAAGTAATTTGATCGCAGACGAAGTTGTGTGCAGTAATCTCTCTTACCTACAACAATAATGGCTTTCTAAATAAAGCTGAGCCATCTTGGTTGACCTCCAGTGTGTCCTGTATTGAACTTATTCACGTTCTAATGATGTATCGATTCACATGGTCTGTTGCGACGCACAGTATCCTCCGTAAGCAACGACCGCTCAAAGGAAATCGTCGAATTTGCCTGGTTTGGATTTGGTATGGGATATTTCTTGGGGGAGGCCACACTAACAAGGCATACTGTGCATATTTCAACTGCTTGTCACGATACAGTGGGACGCCGAAATCAGTGACGTACTACCCTTTGTAAAACTGCAGAAAAGAAAAACATCCACTAATGAAATACACTAATTTGCAGATAAATTTGGTTTCTCGGGAGGTTTACCTTGAACCCAACTGAATCTCTCGTTTATGATGTTTTTAAGCAACTGAATGTGTTTCACACGTCCGCCTCGGGTTTCAGTTGGTACGACATTCTAAATAACATGTAAAGACATAATCATCATCATCATCATCATCATCATCATCATCATCATCATCATCATCATCATCATCATCATGACATCACTGTTCAACACCGGTGCTTCACTGCCGTACAGCCATGACTTATTTGAAAGCCTTATTGTAAAGGAAAGAATAAAGGTGGAGGGGGGAGGGACTTAGTGCTAGCTTAACAAAATCATTCCGAGGTGCCTACACCTCCAGACATTCACTCAGGCAATCTGGACAGAAACTGACAACAAGAACGCCACTGACATCGGTTGGCAGCCATATCTTGTAGTGTATCCAACCAGGCACAGTGAGGATCACGCGATCCCCACCCTGGAAGGCGAGTAGCACCGACAGCACCCAAGCGTTTCGTGATCTCCTTCATACTCCTCTGCCAAGTCAAGGGTTGGCCACCTCTCTGTTTACGCCACTCTGAGTTGGGCATGGAAAACAGTACTCTCTTCGGCAAACGATGGTTCGGCATGCGTAAAACATGTCCCAACCAACGCAGCTTCTGGTGCTGGACACAGTCTTCAATGGAAGTACCCGTTACACAACCGAAAACACGCTTTCTAACTGCCTCGTTACGGATTCGCCGACACCAACCCACACGAGCTATGGTTCTGAGACAACGATTGTCGAACACCTGAAGACGTCTCAGGTCCGCTGCTCGAATAGGCCAAGTCTCACAGCCATACAACAAAACAGCCCGTACTGTAGCTTGATACACACGTCCCTTCAGATTCAGGGATAAACCATTCTGACGCCATAGGTGTCTCAAGTTAGCAAACGCGGCCCGAGCCTTGCAGATTCGTGCATTCACCTCATCTGTCACACTGCAATCAGAACTAATACAACTTCCAAGGTACGTAAAACGCTCCACAACTTCCAGTACCTCTCCCTGGATTGTAAGGGGCGTGTTCAGTGACTGCACGTCCACAAGCATGACCTTACACTTTGTGGGTGCAAAATGCATACCAAAGGACGGGATGACTTTGGTCAGTTCATCCAAGAATACTTGCGCCTTCTCCTCCTCTTCGAACATGAGAACGATGTCGTCTGCATATTCCAGATCGACAAGGTTTTCTTCACTGGCTATTTGAACACCAGGGTTTTGGAGACCCTCCAGCGTTCGTCTCATTATTTCATCGATCACAAAGTTAAAAAGGAATGGAGAGAGTGGGCATCCCTGACGGACACCGCTTTGTGTGCGGAAGTTTTTGGAGAGCTCTCCGTACACTCTCACCCGTCCGGAAGTCTGAGAATACAAAGAACGTATTATGTTTACAAACTTCCGGGGTATTCCTTGGTGGGAAAGCGTCTCAAGAAGAACAGACCGATCAACCGAGTCGAATGCGCCTCGGAAATCCAGGAATACTAGAATTGTGGGTCGCTTATACGCGTTGTCCTAGCAATACACTACTCATAAGGTAACTGAAAATTCTTCGACAGCCCACGACCGATTTCGCCCTTCTTGTGGCTCAACAGGTGGGCGCTGTCCCCGAGTTTTCGTCAACCTTCTGTTCTACTTGAACCCAAATCGCACGAACTAAGTGAAATACACTCATTTGCAAATCAATTTGGTTTTGCGGGAGACTCACCTGGGACCCAGCTATCGAAGAATTTACAGCAACCTTACGGGTAGTGTTAAACATCACCTAATTAAGACTACTCTTATCGATCACAAAACTACCATCATGCTTAAGAGATACCACCGCACCGCGCGAGCAGTTTTTGTGAATAATTTGCCACTTGCGAGCTGCACTGTTTAGTTTCGCACAAATTTCCGCGCGTTTGTTTTGATCACTGGATGAGTTCAACATGCGGAAACAGCCTTCTTAACACTAACCTTAATGTTTATGGATCACAGGAACTTGCATTCCTTAGCTTGCACATGCATCCGCCCCATGCACACGTGAGAATATACAAGCACAGGCTACTCACTTGCAGAACAAGTTTGGCAGTTGGCTGTGTTCGTACCTGGTCTGTGATTAGAATTCGTGTTATGCAGTCTGCGTTCAGCGGTAAGCAGACAATAAAAATGAGCCTCAAACTGGTCAGTGGTGAACGCGGGCGAACACTTGGCTGTCTCGCGTTCCACATAACAAAAGGGTTTATTTGGACAGTAAATGTATCACTTCGATTGCTGGTTAAATCGGAGTAAAAGTCATACAAATTGTTATGAAGATGTGGCTTTTCGTGGATCCCTTAGGATCCTTGAGACAACGAAATCAATATCCTCGGCTCATGGCCTCCCCCTGGATTTGCATGTACCACTGAGCGGTTTTCAGAGTAGGCACTGCACCCACTGGTCCAACTTGATCAGTCTGGTAGTTGCGAATCATACAGACAAAATCCGGATTTCGTCGCCTCAAAAAGTCCCAAGAACACGAAGGTCTTAAATATCAACTGTTATTGAGGCTCTTGGTCATGGAGACGTCTCTGAGCATTGTTGATGTAGGAATTTGCACCTTTCTGATGGTCGATTTTGGTAGTTTGTGTCCCAGTGACAGGACAAACCTTAAGGCTGCTTACTGATCTTCTTCAACAAAATTTTACTACCGTAATTTACACTTCGACGACTGTTTTGGTCAGTGTGCTTTGCTGCTAAGATGCACGAACGTTTGTTTCATTTTGCTTCGCGATAAAATAATATTGTGTGGCTTCTTCATGGCTGAACGAATTGTATTTGCCACCCTTCTAGCTGAGCATCTGTTATTCTGCGGCAGGCGAATAGACCTCAGCATTACCTTGTTCTGGTTGTTTCATTTGGTTTCGAATGATGTTAAATCTGGTCATTGCCAACTGTCTGCTACGTCCTCAAAGGATCCAGGTGATTTGGATTGCATTACGGAGGTGGCCATATTATGGAGGGAAAGTGGCGTGACTCTGCAATAGCTGTGCACACGGTCAAATTGAGGCAGTAGCTTAGGGGATGTCAGATTGAGGGTTTGACACGGTCAGTCATGGCAGAGCACGGGGGTCCAGTTCGGTGCCATTTGGTACCCATCGGAAGAGCGTTGGTGCAACCCGTCAAAACTAAGCCACATACGGATGTCTTCCTTATTCAGTGGCTGTAACCTAGACATGCTCACTACATGCCATGGTATTAATATCTCCACTCAGGTAGTTGTTCTGGAGGCATTCAGACCACGTTGGCTACGTTCGGAAAAACTGAGCTACCAGAACAGCCCATAATACGTACGATTCACGCAAACCGTTTTTTGATGAAGCGTTTACCGATGTGTGATGTTTTCTCTAGAGGAATACGGGCAATAAAACAAATGAGAACTGAGGGAACGCGTCCTGTCGTACTAAGCCTTTCATTCCATCATTGCTGATAGGTTGTCGGTGTCCGGTTAAACGCCAGCAAGCAAACACTTGCGAGTGCACAAAAGATAAATTCCGCCGCACTTATTTCATGAGACTAGGACCCAACAAAGCCTACAGTCTATTTGGCTCCCAACGAGAATGATGTAAGATCCCAATTCAGTTGTGCAAAGTTAAAGCTGCGCAGACAATATGGTAGGCTTTTAGATGGACCTTGGATCCAAAACGTCTTATGTTCATGTACAGATACGGTTCACTCAATGTTTCATAAATAGTTCTTGCTGCGGATTAGCGTCTGTCTACCGGATAGCCCTGTGATTAACATTGCAGACATCCATCTTGACAACTCACATTCGAATCCTTGCAGGGCTGCCTTCAAGTTGATTTAAGGTTAATTACACATGTTGTTCCATGAGTGCAAGACGCAAAGTGATACTTTTTGGGTACCACTGGTTCAACTGTGTCTTCTCCGTATCGTGTATCTCATTAATACTGAACAGGGTGAAACGGGTCACCCTTGGTACAAACATGTCGGGTCAAACTGGTCTGTCAGGGTCATTGCGATTTGAAACCTATCGACCTTCGTTCCTAAGGCAAAACAAGAAATCGCACAGTGGTTTTTCTTTAACCAGTCGAAAATTCCTCTACAAGACTTGAGAAATCATAAATACAGAAAACCTAAGAAGGACTGTAAAGAGTTGTACTATCGGGAACAAATAACTTTTGTATGGAATATTTCTCTCGAGTATCAAAAATATTTACCACTTTTGACAGAAACAGCACTTCATTTGAACGAGAGGCCACCAATTTCAGTCAACGGTTATCCATGTGAAAGAACGTTGAACATTCTGAAGTTGGAGGTATCGTGAGCTGATTGGTGCATTTTGACATGAGGAATGAAGCTAAATCCATATCACCGTCAAGGAATGACTTGCTAGGGGCAAGCATACAACCATAATTACATGAACCAGACGAGTCTGTGACGGCCCGGTTTGGGTAATCCTGCTAACTGAAGGGTAAGCATTAGTTAGCTATGTGGTCTTGATTGAATACTCCGTTTGTATCCTATAGCAAACAGGAGCTTCCGGTTGATTAATAGCCCTCGCACATTGAATCTTTCAGTGATCTTCAGGTTAGAAGGAATGCCTTAACGGAGAAGTAACACTCGAGAAGAAACATAAACACTGTGACTGGTTAATTTTTTTATATTATTGACTTCGTTTGGCTCAGTGAATTTTGTTAAATAAACGGATTTCTTGCCTAAGATAATCCAAGATAAGGCAAGGTGCTTAATTCGCCTTACGATATCAGGGCTATTTCACAGGTGGCTCTTCCACGTAACTGCTGGTTCTGAACCGAAATCATCAAGGTTTTGTTCCATAGCAAAACAGGACATATTCGCTTGACGTTTGCGGAAGTATTTGATGCCAGAAATGGTGCACCATTCGGAACAAGATATATTGGAAAGCAATAAACCGTGGCTTTGAGTTTTCAGAGGGAGATCAAGTTACGAAATATATCTATCTGAACCTAGGCTAAATCTATCGATGTTTTGCCTAATTCTGCTGCCGAAAGTTTCCCGATGAACTGGAGAAAGTGTTGTGTTGTTCACATTTACGGCTGGTGACATTCAATTGGAGAAAATCAGATAGAGCAGGAGGTTTGATTTAAAAGGTTGAATTGGACATCTGCAAATGCTGCACCTAATACCGTAGTTAAATGATAGTGGTGTAGGACAGAAAGTTATTCAGGCTATCACCCAGAGCATACGTTCAACACGGATGAGGGGGTAGTGATGTTTCGTCCGGAAAATTTTGGGAAATCAACATCTTTTGGTGTGGAGTGACAGACGCCAAAAAGCATTCGACCATAACTCCTCGTTTTTGATGAAGCCACTATAGCTTATCACAGGAAGAGCAGCATATCGCGCTCTTTTTTTAGAAAGCCCGACCTCATCAGAAGTCGATTATAGGTACACTGAGAAAATATGGATGGTTGTTCCTAAACCTATCTGAATTCTGTCCCGAACGCTGGCATAGACTCATTGGTAGAAAAGCTCGGAAAGCACCCATACTGATGGCTATTGCAGTGACCAGATACCAGATGTCAATACAGATCTTGTTAAAATCTTGCTCATTTTTCGGAATACAGTTGCTGGAATTTGACGTCGCTGCAAACTAGCCTGTAAAACCAGATTTAAGGAAAGATATTCGCTTTGTCTATTGGGCAGCTAGGTCAGTACGAGATAATGCGACATGGTGGATTCGAAAAGGTAGTTCCTTTCTGGTAGATTTTGCTCCTTGAGAATGAGATGTAAATTGGATGTTCTTTTCTAAGGTGAAACTCCAAATGTGTAACGACACGACCTAGCTGTCTTAAACACAATAGTCCAGGGCGCTTAAAAACGAAACTACATGGAATATCTATAAGGTACATTGATTGGATAAATTAGTTCACGACTGATTATCAGCCGGAGGCATAATTGCCCGAAAGCTTACAATCGAGAAAGAAACAATCAGTCATTGTTATGAACATGACTGATACTCTATTCGTTGCTCTATTCATTATTCTCTTGCTTTTATGTTCCATATGCTGTACATATTCGCCGATTCGAATACATACGTGCTGGTTGTTACGCTTCGCTGAATTCTGGATTTCTAGTTCGCCTGGTCATACCGATATACGTACGAAACTGAATTCTCACAGTCATCCTCGGCAATCGTAGATTCGATCAAAATAGCTACATCGGGTCTTTCCTTTACGGATAAAATGCGTGTTGGACAAATTAACTGGCTAGACCCTGCGCACCGATGGCCTTTAAGACCTAAAATGAGCAGTAATAATTGCCGGAAAGTTCTCGTTTCGCATCAAGCAAGCGGATCTAACAAATTGCCGGTCTTTTATGAGAGGACTACGACAAGAATTTACTAGAAACTTCAAAGAACCAACCAGGACTGGCCCATTCCGAATCTCATAGGGAATTACTTTATTTAGACACAACCCATGGTCCGTCGTTGTTGATGTCTCTGCTGTCGGCGACATGACGGTTAAGCTGCACCACGTGAACATTGTGAATGACTGCTTCACGATCGATACGCACTAGGCTGGGTGTTATCAGGTTTGGTGTTTATCACCCTAATATGCCGTTGCTGACAGTATAAGGTTAACTGCTTCTGCCAGTGTCGTTCTAACGTCAATTCCGATCACATGTCTTCTTCCTTCCCTTCGATGAACGCCTCTTTCATGGGCCCAAAAAACGCATAATCCGTTCTCCTATTTCGATCTTATGGATTTTGCTACCGACTCTTGGCTTTTATGGGACGGAAAACATCTGGGGAGTTCGAATGAGTGATAAGTTGAGTAAGCTGAAGTGCTTCTCTATGCTTTCAGTCAGTTTATTTGCTAGTTAATTTCTTATCAACCAGAAGACCCAAAGACTAAATTCAATGACTGAATTTCAGCCCATCATAACTTGCGTGAATACTATTCTCTTTACGAAAAATGCAACCTGTTATTGCGCTTTAGAAACTTTGGCCATTTTTCTGCTAAATTCTCATTCTGATATACCTGTTTACACAGCCATTCCTGATATCAATGTGATCGAGTAGAAATTGATGAAGTAAGACTAACCTCCCACACGACTGTGTACAGACACAATGGTTCAAGTGGTTGGAGCGCGAAATTACTGACCGGAAGTAAGAACAAGTTTGAAAAACCGATTTTTGAGCCAGCTAACTGACGTTGATTTACAGAAATCGACCAGAAAAGAACCTGGACAAAGAAGGGTTTATTTTGCTCTGGGGGACTCAAAATTCAGGCTGAATTGGCTATAAACCTTAGGCTGGATCTCACGTGTTACTAACCTTCTTTCAAAGGGGACCCTTCAAGAGCTTACCACAGCCTGGAAGGACTAAAAACGCTCGATAGTGAGACGTACCACAGCTGATGCAAACCAAATGTGTTCTCAAGCATGTGGTCGTGACCGAATTTACCTGTTTCGATACTTTAGCGCCCACAAGACAACGAATCTGAACACAGTTATAAACATCTACCATGCACTCGTTATAGTGATAAGTAGTCTGTACACAGATGGTGAAATTGTTCAAGTATCGGTTGAATGAGTGGTAGTGACATTAAACTGCGGAGTTTCGTTCGCACTGATTTACATTTGCTTGAGAACTTACGAATCCAATTCACAACTTCCAGTCAATGCTAATCGTCACGTTTGCATTCCAGTGGACTCGGTGAATGCCAAACATTTTGAGTGGAGTAATGAAGTGACTGAAATGTGTCGCAATTTGACAGGCGCAAATACCCCCCCCCCCAGTTCCATTATGTCATAAATGCAATGTGTATGAAATGTACACCTGAATTTGTGTTATCACAAGATACGGTTTGAAGTTTACGGAGGTTCTACTGAGAACATATTTTGGAACCACCGACTGGATTTATAATGAGGTTACGGAACTCGAGAAATTTCGATAACCTGGTTGTATTATTTCAATTTGATTGTTCAAGAAACGTCTAGACTTTATGTACTGTGACGAGCTATGCACTGACTTGGGTTACGCCGTTCTGTTCCAAGATTGCACTCAAATAAGAGCCATGGTGGTCGTTGGCTTGTTCGCTGAGCTGGGCAGTTTGGTTGCAAACGTTTCATCACCAATCGAGGTGACATCATCAGTGCGTAGTTGTTTGTAGCGGTGGGTTAACCCACCGCCCAGCTCAGCGAACAAGCCAACGACCATCTACGCTACCTGAGCTACCGACATTCTCCTCTATAGAAGAGAGCCATGGTTTCCATCCGAGAAGTAAATTGGTGGAGTTTTAACAGCGTGCAAAAAAATCTGGCTGATTTCCTAGGTATTAGGAGTTCATGCTGAATGGTATGCAGTTGTTGGCTTCAGTCTAATGTGGTCTGTTAGTTGTGGGCAAATGCATTGCAAACTAAGGCAAACAGATTTTGCTGATTTCATGGTCTTTGTCCGGGTTGAACCACGTAATTTTTACTCGACTCAACCCAGTTCACTGCTTCAACAGCAAATATCCAGGTCGAATTTGCCGGTTAATGCATTTGGACAGGAATAAACGTTTTTCGCGGTGATGCGTGCGCATACTCATTCCTATGTAAATCCGATGGGGTAAAACGACAGAGGAATAGGCGGGGGCCTGTTGTGACCCAACAATCGATATAAGCCGTGGGATGTGGAGGCGGTGCTAGTTAATCGGTCGTCAGTGGGACGCCATGAGGTTTTTAAAGGGTTTCAGCACGCTGTCGCAACTCCCTCCTGTTGTACCATGCATATGCTCTCAGAGTGCAACACCAAGGTGTCTCTGGATAACCTGGCAGTCGTCCTTATTATTAGTGATATAATCTCTTTCAGCATGACGAAGTGCAAGGGACGTGCAGATTGGAAAAAAGAACTCTATTATGTCCTACTTAGTAAATTGAAGCAGTTGGCTTTCCTCTAGCATCCAGGATATGTGCACGAGTCTCCAAGTAAATCACGCCCTCACAACATCAAAAAAGAAATTAAAGGGTGCCACGCAGAGGTTAAGAAAGGTAGTATACAGAGAGGAGACGCGTTGCTAGTCTGAATTACCTGTATACCTGAAGTGTGTTGACTGGATGTAAACCGGAGCGCTTCAAAACTCGCTAGTAATCAAGTGCGTAAACTAATTCTGTTAACATAGCTGAGACTAACTAATTGGCCTGTAATTACCATTTGTCTAGATACTGACGAAGTGGACTTACAGTTTCTAGTTTGGTGCACGGGTTGATTTTATTTCATTGTAAGTTTCAAATAGTTCCCTACTTGTTCGGCTGTTCTGTGAGCTACATCCTGGCTTGTCCCAAATTAACCGTACACCAGCTAGCAGATTCAGTAGATGGTTGAGTTACCGATTTGGCTGAAGCTAACCTGCGTGGATACACACCAGCCCCAACGGCCTGCTTTGTACCGTCGACTGGGGACTGTCTTAATTGGAACTCATAGTATCTTTTAGGGTCACAATCAAATTGTGCGCACAATATGGTAAGATTCACTTTAAACTATCGAGAAATAACCATTCCATTCATGCATTCGTATGTATTAGAAATAGTCGTGGGATCCAGCTCATTTATATCATTTGGCCATCGTCACTGACCTGACCCATAATGGCGTTACAGAAGCATCATGTACCCAGTGGATAGCGAATTTCGAGGTAAATTATGGTAAATGTTCGTATTATGCTGTCATGTAATGTCTACAGGACAGCGGACTCGCAACTGATAAGAATTTGGTGGTTGTCTACTCTGCCTACATCCACCCTGATATAACTAAACAGAAGAAAAAAGCAGGCATACTCCTTAGGCAGCTATTTCCTGAGTATATTCATTTCTCAGTGATCATGTGATACTCGTAACCAGGGTTTATACGAACGATCAGAAGTCCGTCCCGTCCACAAAAATGAAAGTTCTTGGCAAGTACTTTACTGTTCAACCTCCATTGAATAGGAACTATAAGACTCCAGTGGATTAAACAGTGGCTCCTTCAGATGCAAGCGTTAGCCCCAGTGACTTCTACTTTGGAATTAAACAGTTCAAGCTAGAGGACACATTTATCCTTCAGTATTGATAGTGCTATGCACAATCAGACTGACAGTGTCGAATAAGGCGGCAAAGAAATAAACCCGGACGTGTTAAATTGCAAACAAAATACGGGCAATATACCATTTAGATGGGTTTTAGAACGATGAGAGCTGCTGTTAGACGCCTTTAGGTGGATCAGCTGTCCACCACCACCACCACACTGCTCTTTGATAGCGATCCAAATTCGTGTTCTGGCAGTTGGGTGCTACCTTTGGATTACGCAAAATTTGCATGAGTTGTAAAGTGACCGACGAAAGAAAAGCTACGGGAAGCGATAGTTAGACGCGTCGGTTCTTGCGCGCACCAGCACTTTCTATTATAAATCAAAGCCACATAGCTGGCCAGTCGCATTCCCTTGCAGTTGCTGCGACAGCCACAGTAGACCAACGGCTGTAAATCCCTCAGTAGTGAGAATATTTGTGCGTTTTGTCCAGGTAGGATGCCCGCCACGACGCAGTCAGTTTTATGAGGTCGGTGTCCAGTAACACACCGGTACATACAGTGAGAAGCGCCGACGGAATGCATCGGACAAGAGACCTTACCGTACATCTGGCTAATTTTAGTCAAAATCACTATCTATCGGTCATTACGTTATAGGAGTTAGTTTACACTGAGAGGGTTGACGCACTTTCGGCCTATGACTCTCGTTCGTGGATTCAACGAAAGTAACGGTCTACATTTCATCTTCATTACCCGTTTCTTAAGATAGACGAGGGTTTCATCAAAGATTTGGGGAACGCTTCTCAGAAATACCGCTTTCTTCGAACCCTCTTCAATAAGGAGAAGGGGGACGGATGGTTTCCTTCAGACGATAATTCACTAACGTCCCCGAATACATTGTAAACCACAGAACCCCAGCCACGTCTGTACCGACCTAACCTTGGTGCATTTAGCCTGGTATGTTGAAAAGTGTCGGCCAGTTCCTGTATAGCCTGCTTGTGGGCCAAAATTCAGCGCCATTTTCCACCTTTTGCTATATTTTTCCGCAGGTGTGAGTTGACATATGTCCCAAATACATGAGGGTTGGATAAGTCCCTTAAGACCCTCCAACGCCGTGTTCCATTGGTCAACCATCACCGATAGCCTCAAGCGACGGCCCGAAGTAGCCTCACTTTAAAGCATCGGGAGTCCCATCATAGCTTTTGATGAACGTCGGGGCACCATCTTAGGTGGGCCAGTGTCAACTGTCACAAATAAATGCTCTTATTTCGAGGTCATTAAGTTTTGAGAGACCTTTAATAGGTTGGACTGCTACCACAATCACGTTATCGCTTGCCACCTCCCCAGTGAAGCGCATTATCGAAAGACCCCATCGCATACTAGAAGCACAGATCAGCGCCATTGAAGATGCCTATTGGAATGGCATCACTCCCGTCGTCATCCAAAGTATGACTCCTGCATCCGGGTTGGGTATACATGATTCTAGCGCCAAGCAGTTTTGTGACCGTTGCATTTTCGTGAGAGACTACTTTTTCTCCGAACATTTCCCCGACATATTCCTGTCTCTATTTTGAGCTTCTTGTCGATAGATAACGCCCAATCCGAACTACACGAAGCCGCTAAATGCGCGCCGGTACGATGGCCGTGCATCACTCTCTTTTCTGATCATCCAGTGCATGCTAGGACCGCATCGTTAGTAGTAACCTATTTGATTGCATGACGTAATTAGTGGGTCGCAAAAACTGCAACTGCTATCACGTAGAACAGTAAAATTTCAGAGTCCCGTTGCTAAGGCTGTTGACATATAAAATTATACATTTCCAACAAAAAACAAGTTGAATAGGGCTGAGAACTAATTCGAAACTTCACATCTTCCGCGTACCCCAATCTGCAGTCAACATGCTCGAAAAAACTTTTTTCTGAAATTTTGGCATTCCACCGAAAACGACATTCACCGATCTGAGGTAAGAAGGCTATATTGGTTTCAATAACAAAACATTTCAAATCTAAGGCTGAAGAGGATGTTAACTGAAGAAGTGACATAAATGGATTTTTTGTCCGAAGTTTGATCCTAGATTTGGTATTCATCCAACACCTTGATACGTTGAATCTTTGTATATCGTGAAAGAAAAACAGGGCCAGGTAATTCCTTTCCGACTACAATAAAGCCGACTTTAAGCAAAAAAACTTCAAAATCTTTTTGTTATTCTTCAATATATATCTCCACTAAGACATCTTACAACTACTTAGAAGATAGGCCTAGGTTTGTTTCAATGAATCGAGTTGAACAGTTCATGTCAACAACCTGCTGCGCGCTGCAAACGAACTTGTTGCCACGGCGGAGAATTGGGTTTTATTTGAAACACTGTGCTTCTTACTCCATATTTCCTAAATCAACGCGCTCCCACTTTTGAGCACATATTTATTTTTTCTAAGGATTTTACGAAAACGGTTCTTAAGGGACGCCTGTTTTACAAGAATGATAGTTTTGATTATATAAATATCAGTAAAATTTCGCATTTGGCAGCAAGAGAAATCAGTGGAAGTTCAAGCGAAACTGACTGGGTCTCAGTATTTATCTGGGTCGTCCACAGCACGGACAGGGTCCAGAGGAAATATCAGAATGAATAAACTCGGGTATTCCTACACTTCCTTTGAAAACTGATGTGGACTTACAAGATCCCCTCCTAACATATTATACATCCTGTGACTTTGCCTATATGGATGCTCCGCTCGAATTACTTTCAAGCCTATTTCAAACCTAAAGCACTCCTATGCGCTTTGCCTTATTCAAGCAGACGAGGACTTAATGGTCAAAGCCACTGACTAATAATACAGCCACGTGAATTTAGCTGGAAAAATAACCATCATTTACTGAGTACTCAAATCAAAATGAGCTTAATTTCTCTATAGGATCCTGTAGAAGCGAGTAGCCGTACCATCAAGTGACAAATTTCATAAAAAATAAGCACCTATTAGGCGCGCAGTCGAAAAAGCTATGATCACCAAATCAATACCAATATCAGAGTGCAGTAGGTCGCCCAAGTTCGAAACGATGCTAAAGAGAGAAAGTCAAATAGTGATAAGGACATATCTTAAATATGACTGCCTCAGCTAGTACACAAAAATACGAAATATCGATAAAATAGGGGCTAATATGCAAAAAATGAGTAAATCGGAAGAACTGGCCAGAAGGAGGACACCGTTTATCCTTACCACTCTGTACGGGGAAAGCGAGGACAAGAACCAGAAGAGTGATGTGATAGGCTATTTGGAGTGCAATGAAAGCAATTCATATTATGACCCTTAATTTGAGGAGATAAAAAATCTGATGGACTTACCGTGCACTACAAATTATTGATGTTCATCAACAAATATGACATGAGAAAACAAATTCAGCCTCATCCGGACACAGAGCCGTTCTTAATGGGAAACATTTTGATTATCTTTACGTAAACATGCTACCAAGCTTCAGCTAAAAGCCATCCAGAAAGAATGCTGCCTCCGGCAATAGCAACACTTGACTCATAAATGTCTCCACTGACCAATTACCAGCAAAACGTACCTGATAAATTCTTCGTTCATTTAGAACAATCAACTGTGATGATTGCATTCATGCCTTTACTAAAAATATTTCCATCACTCTATGGCCAAGTATTTCTAGAAGTTTTGAATTTTAGAGTAACACCAGTGCTTTTAAATACCAAAACTTTTTGCCAATTAAACTGATTTCGCGACTTGTAAATCATTTCCACTCTAATGGTGAAAGCTATCTTGTAGTCTTATTTCCTTAATTTTCAGCCCTACATTTAAATACACCAACGCTTTGGCGTAGAAACTAGGAAAGTGACCTAAGGGTGAAATTTACAAAACGTTCTAAGCAATTTCGCCCAGTTTGAAAAGACATCGGACACTACTAACAAGAACACAAGACTCCTGGGACTCCTTGGAACCCAACTCCCAGCACATTCAATGGACAGCTGGTCTGATACCCTGTATCCAGTAACGCACACCTTTGGTATGCAGCACGGTAGAAGAGTCGGTAGGTGAAGCTTAATCTGGCAATGATGAAATTCGCATGACACCACAACATCGAGTGGATTTAGGGGTCTTAAAATTGCAAATATCAAGCAACTAGATTTCTTACAGCAGTAGTCTTTGACCAATATAAAGCGGACACAAAACGTCACGCTCATCTACCAAACGCAGGTCTCTTAAAGGCATCTGTTTTTACAGCTTCTTAGTCTCCTTGGTATTAAAGGCTTTCAAAAGTCTTTCTGTCAAAAGTTTTTATTCTTTTACTGTTCTTGCTTCCTGTGCGTTTTTCCTACGTGAGATGTTTTATTTACGCAAATTATATTTAGCTTGACGTCATTAGTTTTCAAACGTAGGTTAGAAAACAGCTGAAAGAGTGGTCCAAGTTGTGCAAAAACTCAAAAAGCCAGCAAAATTTAAACATAAACTCCTTTAACCTGTGAGGCATAAAAAGCACGGTCTACTAACTTGCACACACGGATGTAGTGAATTCTGTTATCTACTCCCTTGAGATGATTTGATATGTCAAATTTTTACAAGTTTCACAAAATGAACGTGCACATGTATATTGGAATTGTGCATGATGGTGGTTGACGAGAATTTGTACTTTTGTGATAAAGAATAGAGATCAATTGTAGCTCGGTTAAGTAGAATTTTATGTACTGGTGAGGCAGCTAAAATCTCTCTACAATTACAACCTGAAATTATAGCCCCAGGAAGGGCTGCAACAAAACAACTCTAAGTGGAGTCATTTGAGGGGTCATTCTTAACCATTTAGAGTCTAGTGAGGAGAAAACTGCTGATGTTTTAGGCACTTATCTGTTGGATGGGAGTTTATCCAACGAGTGCGGCTGACGGTCTATGGACAGCAAAAGCGCTCACGCCCAATCTGTATCAAGCTGGCCTTCATAAAGGTATCAACACTTTTTTAAAAGTAACAACCGTGCTGATAAAAGCCTTAAAAAACCACCAAATGCACTGTTTTGGCAGTTTTTGTTAAATATGGCGGCCAAGCTGCTTGTTGGCCATAATAGTTAGACCAAAAACGGCAAGCTAAAATAATGTACAAGGAACGACATGGCTAGTTTATTGGTACATTTGGATGACCATATAAGCGTCAGCAGAATAAATGTAAATAAATTGAAAAAGTGCCATGGACTAAAAATAGAATCGATACTTTGTACTGAAGACAAATCAGGAAGAGATAACGGTCAAGTTATTCGCCAACTTCGTTGGTCCAACAAGATACCAACGCCTATTCATAAGACCAAAAACGTTTCGGTGGGTAACATTACCTTGAATAAGTATTTTGCTCAAGTTTCAATAACAGGCCAAGCTGTTCTACTATATGACATGTCCGCATTCTGGGAGACCCCAGGAAAGACACAGAATGACGATTGGGCATCTGCATACTTCATTGTTCCATTGGCTTGCATCAGTTTAATCCTTAATACCATGCGCGGTATTGGCCATCTTCCTAGCGCTTTTTCTGCTTACACATCTTGTATTTTTCAACGTGGCCGTCTTAAGGCTTTTCTTATCACGCAACGTTAACTCCTACACGGCGTTGACTGTGACGCGGTCTGTGAGTGCTCAGAAGAAGTGAGCACGAGTTGTAGATGAAGATGGTTGCTTAAATGTCACCGGAATCGTTTTTGTAAGTCTTTTAAAGATGCAACGTTTCAAAGATTTTAATGGCTTAGTCACCGGGCTTTTTAAACGACCGATGCTTAACTGTGTGACAAGAAAAGAGGCTAATTCACTGTCCTCTATGGTAGGAGATAATGTATCAGATGGGTCCTTGCTTTGCCAAGTTCCTTTTAATCTGTAGGTTTACCTGACATTCGGAACAGTTAGCACAGCATGTTTTTGGTTGCTAATAATCCGAAGATCTAACGATCGGTCGTCACTCCTGCCGGCTCCATTTAGCCTCAATAGGAGATGACCACCATCAAAAAAGAAGTTGATTTGCTTCGATCCACAATCAACTAAAATATATCTTAGTACTTTGGCACAAACAATACTGAAGGACAGTGAGTCTATTCGCAGCACCCATGGAATCGACTTTGGGAGAGTTTATGGAGCAAACTCGTGGTACTCAAAACTTCTCATGAAGATCGGTTACTGTTTGTTATATGTGCTTAGGAGTAAGTTCACGTGTCGGAATGTTAATTCATTGCAGAGGATAGTGACAGCTTCTCAACTCTTGACTATATCGTCCAGCCAGGCGGTTTGTCAGCCATAAACCGTCTGTTCAACTACATTTATTTTAGAGGCCACAATCTTTTTCAATTGTGGATAAAAGAAATAAGGACAAAACGGCTACACTTTGTAGTTGTGAAAATTGATGTCAAACAGTCCTTTTTGTCTGTTATGGCAGAATATAAGGACCCTACGCAGTGAAGGTGGTAGCATTGATGTGGGACTGCCGCTGTCTCTGAGACTACTCAGAATAATTAACCGTCTATTTATCACGTCTTCGTTGTCTGCAATCAAGGAGACGGCGCTTGCTTAGGTTACAAAATAGATTGGCTTCGATAGTTTGTTGTTCAGGCATGGACTAACTGCCTCTTGCTCATCTCTATCAGATAGAAGGCTGAGTAAAGAGCGCTGCATGTGGCAAACGACCGTCAGTTATAAGCAGAATATAACTCAGTTAGCGTAAACCATGCGTTGGGGCTAACTGGTCTATTTGGAACGACTTATATTTCCCGGTAACCGTCTGGTAAACCACAGCAGCACCGATATGATGTTCCCATAAGGTTCGTGCAATGCTTTGGAAGTGTTAATGGTCAAACATCTTGAAATTGAGGGTCCCTTGTCGGTAGCTGTAATGCTTCAAATTGGCAAAATATGATAGATGGTACTGCTACATTGTAAACTCCAACCTTGATGGCCTATATGACATAATATTGGCGATACAAACGTTGAAGGTTGGAAATCTGCCCTGTCCTGCCAATCGGAAAACTAATTTCATCTCTCACTAGCTCACCGGGACTGGCGCAACTTCCTAGAAAGAACAAAACGTCCATCACACTGATAAGTCTGTCTCCAAGAAATAGTTAGCTGCTCTGCTAAAACGCGCCTCTGATATCTTTCGTACATAGACTTGTTGTTCGTAGCTACTCATGCTCCTGGAAGATTGACTTTTAGCGTGTGTTACCGTACTTCATGACGGACCTGGTCGCAGAAATTGGACCTTGTAAATGCATTTTGTTCCTTATAATGGGAACTAACCACCGATCAAGTTCGTGGCGCACTAATATCAAATCCTATTAAAAGTGACACTTTTCCAAGATACTTTTGAAAACTCTGTTAAAAGTCCTATTCAGAGAAGGAAACAAGTAGATGATAACCTGAACTGTGTAAAAGTAAACCACATCGAGTGGAAATGCCCGACGCATTTCGTGAGAATTTTTGACATCATCAACAAGCTTCTGTTTCAGTCCTTGTCTCTGCCTAATTTTAAAATGACCATCAGTCTTCAATTCATAATGTGTTACTGACTTCCAAGACCCATCTACGTTATCGACTATTATTCTTGGTATTCGGTAACCCTCATTAGCAGAATAATACAGAACTTGTTCCGTTGGTTTCTTCCTAAAATGTAAGAACTACATAATAGGCCGTGCCTGGCATAGATCAGTTCCGTGTATTCTAGAGAGGCAAGTCCTCTGTTCAGGACGACTCAGTAAGAACACGTAAACGCGCAAAATACTGTACCATAAAGCAGCATATTACTTCATCCAAGCTGTTTTGACTTTGTACCCCATAAGAAATCAAATTCACATAGGAGCTTGGAGGGCAGTGAGTTGCAAAGCACTACTTAAGAAGCTCGCTGAAATTTTATTTTAAATTTAATTTCAGTACATGGACGCTCTGCAGCACCCCGGTCTATAGCAGAAACCTCAAAGTGAACTGGTGCTTGCGATGAATTGAACAATTGTACTCCCAATATGCTCACTACAAAGATTCCTTGCCAGCAGTTCAGTTCTCGTGCTGAAATAATACCGCAAAGCCGACACCTGCCATCTAAAGACGCACAACTAACGCTACATGTTATAGATAGCACAATTTGTAGGTGCTTGTATGTGATTCTGATGAAAGACATCACCACTCGTGATAGTTGCGTAAGTGCAAGTTTTTAAGTGACTCATAAAATAGGAGTGTTCCAAAGAAGATGAAGATCTTCACATCTTGATATCTGAATTTGAGGAACTGGCTGAGAAATACGACATATTTGCATGTAATAACTGCACTCAACCCACAATAGAAGCAAAGCACAAGAAACGTGGCAAAACCCAAGAAAAAGAATTTGAGGATGCGTTTGGTCAGCAGGATTGTGATTCAATAAAGCTTTCTGGAAACTCTTCACAAGGGTTTGAAGTTGAAGCCACGCATCAGCGATTCGCAAATCAAGAGGTGCAAACGAATTCTGTCGGAAAATCCGAAGTAAGTAACAAGTGGCGGCTGACTGTTGCTTAAATGTATCTTGTTTTAGTATCTGCTGCTGAGTTTAGGTCAGCATATTACTCATAGTTCCATATCAGTAGTGCACTGCTTGAGAAACCGCAAATCTCCAAAGCATGGCTAAATTGAATGATAAAAATAGTGGTAGGTGCAATATTTTTTGCTCCTACATATTCTTGAAAAAGCCTGAGGAGCCGAAAATGAACGCTTTAAACATCCAACCTCAGCAAGGTTTTTGAATCAGATTAGCACATTAACCTTCTCCGTTGTCCAACTCATTGTAAGACAGCGTTCTATGAGTTGCGGCCAAGCACAGAGGATAAAATTTCCATCAGACGCCAGATGGTTACCAAAAATATTCTCATAAATCCCAAATTTTGATGACTACATTTGTCTCGTTCTATGTACCCATCTACAATAGTCTACTTATTTTATGCTCTTAGCGTCTGAACTTGCAATCAAAGGAATACCCTTGCAGTATGGCTCAAACCTCGTACATGCAGTGCTGGTGACCCCAATAATGAAGAATCGCATGTCTTCTGAGTTTTTGGTTTTGACAGAGCAAAACCATGAAGTAATAATAATGATATTACTAAGTCAACATTCATCCGAATTATCCTTATTTAAGTGTCATGCCGCCTGAAGAAAACAAGACCATTTAAACAAGAGGCCACGAAGCTCCGTGCAGCTGTTTCATAGTTGTTTGAAATCACCACCAGTGAGCACCTTTTGAAGAGTTCGAACCCGCAAGATTCTTAGCACCAGTGGAACACTTTACAATTTGGTCGCATGTAACTGGTTGGTCTTATGGTCACTACATACTTGGACAGTATGTGGTTCCATCGTCAGGCGCGTGGCTAGTATCACACTGTACGTTGCCTGAATTCTCCAGAGATCACTTTTGAAGTACGAAGCCTGAGTAAACTGTAGAGCCGGTTGTTCGTAGTTATATATATATATATATA
>NW_008751983.1:424701-436333 GCF_000715545.1 Opisthorchis viverrini | reverse complement strand
GGCAGTTCAGTTGGGAGTGGAATTTCGCCATAGGGTAGAGTGACTGGTAAAAACATCTTGCGATAAAAACCTTTTCTCTAATCAGTCGAAGATACGGAGGCGATTCATGGGAATCGCCCATCCTAGGTGACAGCATCGTGTTATAAGACATTTTGATATATCCTAAAATCTGGTATCATGAACGTAAATCATTTCACCATTGCGACCAACAAATATATGAAATATGAATTTCTTTTGGCAAATGAAGTTATCCAAAGCTGAAAGGTCGACGAACATTGCACAGCTGCATCAGAACGGCCGACAATACACAGCTGATAAACGTTCATCAACCTTCAGGTCATTAGCCCAACACCACACCATTCAGCTAGAGTCGGTTGAAAAAGGCTTGTTCAAATCGCACTTAGACGTGTGATTGAAGAGTGCTGGTGGTAATCCTGTTCACTTGCGAGACGATCGCACTCCCAGTTAGCAACTACTGATTGTGTGGCATTGGATCCCACTACTAGTTAACAGGCTCACGAGTTGGAGTATAAAAATATTATCAATTCCAATAAGAATAATCCAGGATTACAGCAATTCATAGAGATGTAGGTGGACTTTATGAAATTAGTAAATCCAATTCTTGTGATTCTATTACAAAGCCTAGATATTAACCTCCTATGACGCTCATCTTCTTGCTACTTTAGCAAGTTCTAAAACCACTCATTAGATTGTGGGAATACGTAGTTTTGATATTTTGACATTTCGCTCACATCATTCCATAGCCTTTAAAATCATTCTGCAAAATCAAGTAATGCATTACAGGGGAACAAGTAGAGGGTACCTATTTTTAGTGCTCTGAACGGTATAACTCACAAAAATGTAACCAGAAAGCTAATTTTGCTCAACAGAAGATAGTTTTCTGTCATTTTGCTTTCCCACAGCTGCAAGATGAACTCCTGCACCTTACGCGCCAAATAGCCAAGAAAATGAATCAATCTCCATACGCGAAGGAATTAATGCAACAGATTGTTGCTGTTAATCCCAAAAGCAGTTATTCAGACTCTTTGTTAAACCTGCCATATTCAGTGTTTCGACGTACCGAATCGGTTCCCGAGATCACGCTGCTATCCACGTTAGAAGAACAAAAGCACAATTTTATGACACTATTGCTGCGGCTCCGAAGTGTGTGCTTCGCGGAACTGCTCAGTACTCCGGAGGATAGGAAACGTAAGAAGAAATTTGTAAAGGAGATTCACGTCCGTCTCAACGAATCACTGGATAGAATAGAAAAACTAAGTCAGGAGCTTGATCAGTTAAATGAGAGAAACAAAAGAGAGGTAAGTCGAAATGACGAGTTCTGTTCATCCATGCCCGCAAATATTCCTATATATATATATATATATATATATATATATAGCTTTAAGAATGCCCATTACAGTTCAACTCTCCTTAGTACTACCCCAAGTTTAGATTGGTTAGATAGAGCTCCTGAAAATGTGCCTGGAGCTCAATGAAGGCCGCATTTCGCGTTAGTTATTGAACGCAGGTATCCACTGATGTTTTTCGACGTGATGGCACCCTACCAGGAGGGACCATCATGAAAAAATTTGGTATTTATAGTCTCCCGAGTGTTTGCTTATCCCACCAGATCACACCGGGTCACACCAGGAGGGGAACGCTCCTATTGGATATGTGGGGAGCGAGGCCTATCTTGAGAGTTTACCAAATACGTATCGGAGGGAGCATTAGCTTCTCAGTTCGTCAGTCCCGACATGTTTACAATCCGAGAAATTTTTCAGGGGAATAACGCAGTTCAACTCTGATTCAGAATGTAACGAAATCTTATGAATAAAAAACCAGAAGATGCGTGTACTAGAGATTCAACGTTTTTGGAACCGATGAGGGGTCTGTATGCTAATGCCACATATTGTAATGATGAAGTACTGTCGTTGTCTTGAATTCTAAGCTGAAAGAAAAATTCGTTGGAGTGATGCTACACGCCAGTGCAGTCAAACAAGCAAATCTCTAGTTGAGAGCATACTTTATCGTGGTGAGTTTTACGGTAACATGTAAATATTGGCTTTCATTTGATGGAATCGGTTTTTCGAGACCTTTTAGCAACAACTACCAACCTAGAATTTAAGGGAAAATTTTCTTGTCTAATTTTGGGAGGTCCAAGCAGCTTGCCCGCTTCAGGGAAACAGATATCCGTCAACGGGACATACTAACCATAAAGCTTCGGAAGATCTCCGACAGCCCATTACCGGCTTTGACCCTCTTAGGGCTTATCACGTAGTCGCAGTCAGTACCCGAGGTTCAATCAGACGTATATTCTATTTGAGCCCCAAAAGTATGCAATTTGAGAACTACACTCTTTTACGAACTAATTTAGTTTTAATGGGGTATTCAGTTGAACCCATATGAATATCTTATTATATTCTTCAAGCAAATGTGCAGCACACAGTTTGCCACACATTGCACATGTCACCGTATTCGAGATATCACACTGTGCTCGCTATCTGGAGCATACTACTCATAAGATTGCTGAGTTACGGGTCTACTAATTTACGGTTCAATCTGTTGATAAACACTCTGCTCCATTTGGCGTCTGAACGTGTGAAACGAGTAATGGTTACTTCCTACTTGAATTATCATTTGCGTAACTGAGACCAACTGCAACACATGATGGATTATACTTTAGGCTTTTTGTGGGCGAAAAATTTCAAAGACCGAGAATTCTTACGAAGAATTTTTGACTCTGAAAGTTTCGAAGATCTAGTACTGCTGCTTTTCGGAAATGTCAGGACAAAATGCCTTCAGTGGTTTCAGTGGATGTCTGATTGCATTTAAAAAAAATATCATGCAATGTTTTACAAACTAATTTGATGAAGATTCGTTTGTCTTCTTGTACATATCCGTAAAACGTTCCTTGCAGTAAAACCAACTACATGATTTTTCAATTCAGGATGAGAAAACATCAAACAGGGTTGAAAGTTTACAGAACGAGATGAACAATCTCCAGAACTACATGAAGGCACGCGTGAAACGAACGGTCGATGAGGAGCAACAAAGAAAGAATCTTATACTGCAGAAAAGTCAAGGTATGTGGTTCGTTTTGTGCGTTGTTGTCCATAAATAATGAGCGCAGATTTAGCCCAAGCGAAACGAACTCTCTCTTTCTTGGTCTTTGTTGTAAGAATTAGTTAGTGAAAATGGTATCGAAGTCTTATCCGGCGTTTTCCCCTTTACAGTGGACCACTGACAGTTGTGAGAAACACGTGGAAAACAACTGCCATTCTCGAATCACATGCACAGCCGTCAGTCATGGGCAAATTGTTGATAGATGGTATTTAATTCGAAGGGAACACTAGGACTGAGATGATACCTGAGCCTAAAGAGGATAAATCCAGAGGCTTGGGTCTGGTTCTAACCACGGGCTTTTCAGTGAACAGCCGTAGAGACGAAATATTTTTTTCAAAATCAACATAATCACTAGGCTGGTGAGAACATAAGATTCAGTGGAGTTTCAAACCCTGACGATCACGAACGGAGCAAGTAGCAGGGTTGCTGTTCCACTTTCCAGTTTAACTGATTTTCAGTACATCAAAACTGATTCTTTCCGAGAGGTGTGAAAAAGTTGTTCGAAATTCACAAAACTCGGAGCCCCACTGTTTTTCTACGTTTTAGGTCGCCATTTATTGACAGTGATCGGGCCGAAAAGCTCAACTGTATTCTGAATCCTGCTTTCTGCTTCATACAGTGCATTATATCTGGGGTGATAGTTTAACATTCCAAACTCGGTCTTTCGACAAAGAGAAGACACCTCATTGAAGGAATGTATCCAACACTGGGTCATGTACTATGCATGCCGAGTTATTGTCCACCGATAAGAGTGTTGTCCTCCTTGTATAATCTGAAGTGGTGGTAATTTGGAGGAAGGAGAGAACTAGGGGTGTTACGAAAAGTTTGGTGTTATTGAAGTTCTTCGTCTTCCAGAGAAGGGCTCCTGTGACCCGTCAATGTTTGGCTGAGGTTACTGTAAAATAGAGGGGTGGGGCAAACGATATCGGTGGCATTCATGGTGTCAGTTTTTATTCAGATTGCATAAATGGGCTTCGTAGATGTATGCCATCCGAATGCTTGTGACTGACCTAAGTCAACTTAAGCCTCCTACTTTTCCTCTTTTGCTTCATCATCAAGGTTTTACAAGGTTTTATTCGAACAAATTGCCACGGTTGTACGTCGTTAAAGCGCTAGTGTTCTCTGGTGTAAGTGTTATTGAGGAAGATTACTTCAAACACTGATACTGTCACCCGTCAGTTACCAACGACCTTAAAGTTGTTACCAGAAACCCATCCGGTCATCCCGATAGCTCGTTATAGCAGTCTGCTTATGAAGTATGAGCCATCACCCTTATCAGTTGTTCCATTAAAAACGGTACTGAAGGGGCCCATAAGCACCTAGCATGGGCTACCTTACTTGATCTTATAAAATGCCATCCTTGAGACCTCCTATGAAAAATTCTACTTCGTTAATCTTCGGGTTTTGTTTTTGTTCCCACAGTGACTGCAGATATTCCCTCAGCTAGCTTATTCATAAGTTAATTTCCGGTGATCCTCGAGAGTTTAGGTAACTTGTTCACAGACGTTTCCTCTAATGATGGAACACCCTGTTATAATAAGTCGTTCATCTTCCTTCAACTGTGACCAGGATGATACAAGTATTAGTCTACATAGCTTCCCGAGCAGTTAGTTGCTACGGTCTGTAAATATAGTTTCATTTCTGCGCAAATTAGTTCTATCACAGGTGACGCTTGTGTCCCTCTTACGGGCGACCACAGAGAATCACTTTCTAGAATTGCTCATTTTTTGTCTAATACTAAGAAATCTATCTTTCATCCCGCGATGTCTACACATCCAGATATTAATTTAGGCAACCTGGATTGTAACGAACTACGAGGACACCACTAATATCGATTAGCAGCCACATCTTGCAACGTTTTCAACCATGCACAGTGAAAACCACGCGGATTGCATTCCGGAAGGAGAGACGCAACGTCAGTGCCCAGACTTTTCATAGCCTCTTTCATCTTTCTTTGCCAGGTCAAATGTTGACCACCTATCTGCTTGCGCCACTCTGAAGTGAGCTCGGAAAACGGTACTTTTTTCGGCAGATGATGATTGGGCATGCGCAATACATAGCCTAAACACCGCAGCTTTTGGTGTTGACACTAGGTCCATTTCCCATTCGGTTTCTTCGCAATGAGGCTTTCAAGTAAATAATGGCTGAACGGTAGCGAACCATTGGCGCTGGACAATCGAAAGCATAAGTTACTGCAAACTCGTCAGCAGAACAGATGTGTGACACAGACGTTATGTATTGTTATGAAAACGTCGTGGAAAGCCCGAACACATTACAACTGTGCACCAAAATTTTTTACATGATATGAAGTTGGAAAAGATGCATTAACAACAAAACTACGGTAATGATGTTGGTAATATTTGCACCCAGTGTTTTGGAATTTGATGGATTCTGGATTCACCGCACGAGTTGTCGGTGGGAGGGTTAAGGACCATTATCTTCCAACACGAGAAGTTCGTTTCAGAAGCAATCCCCGTCAAAATGAAAATGAGCTTCTTCAAATATTTCAAGTAAAGTTATTCAAACACCATTCAGTTCCTGTTTTCGTTACTTTGTTCAAGCGATTTCCGAGAAATGAACCAAACGATAAAAGGGAATGATCCATATTTTCCCGTGATTTTTACTCCCCCAGAAAAGCAAACTGAGCTGGAAAAGGAATTGCATGGTCTGAAGGCCTCTTACAGCAAGTTGGTCGAAGACAATCAGAAAGTAGAGGTTCGCCAAAGGAACCAGGTTTACAAGATGGAGACGGAACTTGAAAGCGTGATTCAAAAATTCGACCGCGAGATGATGGCGCTGCAGGTATGTCTCCGTTAATTGGGTAGAGAATTCTGAAACACTTACGGAAACCGAGTTGTCGTTCTCATGCAACATGCTGTAGCATAGAAAACAAAGGAAATCATCGCTTATGCGTGCATAGTTGGACTTGGTAAGATGATGAATAGTGGGGATTATAATTGGTGAACTGATAGGGCGTTTTTTTGGATCACAGACGCAGGTGAATTGCCTTGGAGATCACATGGAATATTCCTCTGAAACCTGAAGGTTATCGCACCAAATCATTAGTAACAAAAGACGGTTAAGAACAACTTTCGAAATTAGCAATGCTTGCGAGCGTGTCTACATTGGAGAACCCACGCGACTGGCTGCCGCAAAAGACACCCAAACAGAGTAAAAAAAATTAGTTCTACTGAAAGTCTTGGTGATTTTGTATTCCCATTTTGTTCTTCTCCTCTTAGGGCTCTCTGGTCAGTTTTTTCAAAGTCACTGAGTTAATCGACGCTTGAACACTGAACACCTGTAACTTCATTTTTAGAAAATTTAGCTTACGGTATACACACAGAATCACGTACCCCATCTTGCTTTGGGTATGAGCTAGTTGTTAGCTAACTAATCCAAAAGTGTCTTGCATTGGTCTACTACCTTGGATTTTGTTGGCTACGATTGTGAAATCTGTTCCATGCTATGTAGTAACTGTGTCCGTGAATGAACAGTGGGCACTGAAAGGTAGCGACACGAAATATTCCGGACTCATTAAGGTAACATACGAAGCGTATGATCGATCTGACCCGGAAGATAACTGCCACATCACACTCGGTTGAGCAAAGTGGAACCCACTGTGGTTGGCTACTCAGAGGAGTCTGGAGGTAAAATTTTGTTCTGTGTAGATCAGCGACACTCACGATCCAATACTCAACCCCGTGAATGAAAAGAATGCGTCAGCTGAATAAATTCCGACGTGTATGTCCTAACATATCTCACTCTCGATCGAAATACCAACGAGCTTAGTATCCGCCCTATACCATGCCCGATTACCTCGTGGGCTGTACGCTTTAGTTACTTGGGGACCATTCATTTTTCTACTAAATCCAGGGAGATGACAGAAGGTGATCGCCTGCATCTAAAGGGTCTGAAACCTGTGGACACTGGACATGCAGTTTAGTATGAACTGCAAGACATGCGGTGGTTGAGAGCTCTTCAGTATTAGGTTTTTACTATTTCTTTTTGGGGTCAGACCAGGTCCCACAAAGGAGCGATTTCCTCTAGGCGCTGATGTGGGTTTTCTGGAGAAGAGTCACTTCGACTCAAAAGTAGATGGAAAATAGCAATAAATTTTCATGACTAGAGCGAGCTAATGTTTGTAATGTAATGTGTGCGTAGTATATCGCGTCTATACATGTCTCACGACATCTGAAATATCGTACCAACTAAATCATGAGGCGGTGTGGTACAGTCCATTCAGTTGCTTAAAAGACGTCACAAACGAGAGATTCAGCCGGGTTCCAGGTGAGCCTCCCGTCAAAACCAAATTGGTTTGCAGATGAGTGTTTCGCTAGGACACAACTTACGATGTAACCTACTCTTCCGGCACGCTGTATGAAAGTTGTCACACTATCCAGCGATACAACAGCAACACTCGATGACAGTCACCATTCAGGTGTTATTTTCGAACATTTTCTAACACTTACTTGAAGAGTTCATTACGTGTTCTTTCGCCCCCTCCCCTGCTTCTTGTTGCAACACAGAGTGAATATGATCAATTGGATGAGGAGTACACGAACGATAAACTGGAGCTGACAGAACTCGAGGAGAAGTTCTCCGTAAGTTAGATGCTTTATGCAATTGGCTGACAAGCACGTGAGTTCATAAGCAGAAAGTGAAATTCTTAAGCAGGAAAATCCCTTGCAGTTGCCCGCATTTCTTACATACACCGTTCATTTTTCTTGATATTGTGACGTAATAGGACTAACATTCTGCCAAATGCATGGACACTTTTCAGTAGTTTCCGGACTTTAGAATTCGTTTTCATACCCCTTTTCCACAAACGTTATCGTCCGGTCCCCACACAGCTGTTCTGGTTAGTCAGCTCCAAAGATTTTGAGCACATGACCCTATTAGGATTCATCAGCAATTAATATTCTTGACTATGCCGAGATTTGAACTTCTGTCTGATTTGCAAGGATAAAGGCTACCCCTACTCCACCAACACAGGTCAGCATTTGCCATGTGTGTGGTTGGCCTGACATACTGAACTGGTGCACCGCTGATGAGGTCCAATGAGGACGAATCTCAAATACAGTGATTCCTACCTCCGGTGTAAACTAGCCGAAGTAGCAGTGACAGTAAAGAAAACTCTGTCATGAAGAGACTGAACATGACCGTGGTGTGACGGTTTGTGCACCTCAGCAATCCATTGAGCTATACTGGGGGTTGTCCGCGCGACACTCACAGAGTCTCTCATACCAGGCTGGTCAATGGTTAGAGGTCTGACAAACACAGCCTCCTGGCCCTCCAGGCTGAGGGTTGGAACGGGTGGCGACTTGTTCCGTAGAAGTGGTAATGCATTTGCATTTCCCGCCAAGCACCGCTGCCTTGCGGTTAGGCTTTTGAGCCAAAGGCTTTGGTTGAGGACCATAATCGTCCTCCAGTCTAGGTATGGGAGCCCTGGCAATATCCCAGCCCTCGTACAACCATGACATTCTAAGGCAGTGAAGCATCAGTGTTGAATATTGATGTCATGTTGTCCATGATGATGATGATGATGAAAGAAAACTGCTCAAGTGAGAATGATATTGGTACAAAAATGAGTGCTACAGCTTGGCGAGAACTTGGACCGAGTAAACCACTTCTTCTAGAGACACTCGGTAAAACCATCCCTTGAGCAATTTTTCAGAAAATGGAATAAGCTTCATCACCCATTGTGCGAAAGCTAAGAAACAGTTTTAACCAGATAAAGTTCGTAGGTCTATGACTATTATCAGCATCTACATACACACTTTAGTTGTACTTTTAACTCGCAACAAGCATGCCATCGTGTGGAGGAATTATCGTATCAACAAGCGTAGAACTACCAAGCAGCAGGTGGCGGTCTGGCACCATCGGTCTCCAGACAACCGAAACCGCCCTAACCGGCAACACAGACCAGATCTCCAGAGCAGTGACGATCATGAACAACGGCTTTGACATCTAGGGATGGCGTGTGCTTATGACCAGAGCGCACCGTATTTTAATATCAGATAACATCAGAGATAAATTCTACTCTTGCATTGTAATCCCTTTCAACCGACTTGGCAACATCCCCAAGCATGTCTTGTTTGAACTGTGTTGGATGTTCCTTATCCAGAACCGCGAGAGTTGAGAAGCTATGACGTGAAAGCAGGAGATTAGTGCCTCTTGGGGGAATTACTGTGACAGTGATTTTACGAGTCCCATCATATGGATAAAGTGTTCCACCTCTTGTTCCGGGAGCTTGCTCATTCAGCTGAAACACCCAGTAGACGTAACATCCTGTACACTTTTATTCTAATCTAAAGATTCTCTGAATTTTTTAAATTGCCTATGTCCATGAGTGCACGGGGATTGAGTCGAACAAACGCTTCCAGACATTGAAGACTGACTCAAATCGAAATCTTACCAAGCGTGTTTCTATTTTTAGACGCTGGAAGAAGAGTACTTGAAAATCATGGAAAAACGTCGATTGGAGGAAGAAAAACGCAAACAAGAAGAGGAGGAGCAGCGTGTTTTGGAAGAGGGTGTCACGATGATCCAAGCCTTCTGGCGATCGTATCAGACAAGGAAAGCAGTCAGGGGCCGACGGGACGGATCACAAAAGCGGAAAAGATAAACCGACTCGGTGTACTCATAATTATCACAAGAACTGACTGCTTTATCCTGTGCGCACTACACTTCAGTGACCTAGATTACTTAACAAATACATCAGTACTGGCGCTACCACTTATTACTGGATAGAACCCTCATGCGACTGAAAAGCCTAACCAAATCAGATTGTTATTCTTTGCACCAGATGCGCATCACAAGGCCTAGTAGAAAAACATGGGGACCAGGAAAAGTCTGTATGCTGTAACCGACATTCAAGTGGCCTAATCCTCCCTGCATGGAATCCCAATAGCATGTCAGTTTCTATATACTTTGTTTACCTGGAAATCACGGGGTGCATGTACCTTGGGACTTTTGTGGTTGGCTACTTCTGACACCTTCCCCATCCAGTTTGGTTTCGTTCACACGGCAGACAAGTTGACGTGGTTGTTCTTGTTCAAAAGGAATGTTGCTTTTGATGATTCTATCCGACACAGTTAACAAGAGAAATACCTATAAGATAGTCACTTTGATTGGAAACGCACCAGTCACCCGGCGAGAACGTTCACACGGTTTACGAGTGATAATTGACTAAACTGATTATGTATTGCTTGGCACAGAGCCACTTCTACACCTAATTCAGATGTAAACATCCTACGGGAATGGGGGACAACACTTTTACCACCTCAAAACTAAATTGCTGTTCAAAAGGTCGAACAAACTCCGGACTTAATTCATCGACTCCTACTATATACCGTGCAGCGCATACTGACGGAAGATCTTTGCTGACCAGGCTCAACCCAACTTACAATGAGATCTTCATCAGAATTATACCGCTTCTAAAACAGCGAGCCACCTCTTCAGACCCTTGTTTCAGCCCTGCGTGAAGCAACCCGTCTTTAGGACTCCTCATCGCCGCCTTCCTAAACTTACGATTAGCAGTTGTTTGAAAACTGGGTTAATATTGAGTCACTAGGTCCTCTGATGTTTAGTCTCTAACCATATGCACCGTTTTCCGCCGCGATCAATGGTGAAAGGAATGAAGATACATCCACCACTCACGTCCAGTACCTTATTGCCGTACCTACAGTCAGCCAATAAGATCCTGCCCATTGGATTGAATGCGAGGATACTCAGATCATTTATTTAGGGGATGACGTAGCAATACCTACTCGAAGTACGTTTTCCAAAATTCAAACGGTCTGTTTATCTACTCGTAACTGGTAAGTGAGCAATAAGTTCTTGAAACTCCATTTGCTTACGGATGTGTGAGAGATTATTCATGCGTTCTTTCATCACATCTGGCTTACCAGCTAACGAGCACTCGTCACTGACCAGCGTCTGTTACAAACGATAGCTTAGTGTCTCCCAACTTAACCATTACAGACCTATCAGGACCAGACACAAAGTAACCAATGACACAGACTCTGGCATATAATGAAGACAAACCAAGTGATGAGCGCAGTTCATTCTCAAGCTCGTTATGTGCTATGTGAGGTCGTTCAGATCCAAACTACACAGGGGCTGGGAAACTATTGATCAGAAACTCCTCTCTGGTTGAATATCGACCATTCTCCTCCCATTCATCATTTGTTCGTTCACGAACGTTGCGCGCTCAAGTTCGGGACTCGATGGATCATTCATTCCTTCGTTTTGTATGACTTGGACTTTGCTACAAGAATGAAGAAGCATCACCTCAAAATCACAATGAAAGAAAGCACATGCTGGAATATTGTCGATTTCAAACGCGCCTGTAGTAAACGCCTCCGGTTCGTTCGAATTTTCAGTCCCATGATCATTCACTTCATCACAACTAGCATCAAAACTGTCAGACGTCGCCGAGGACAACTGTTCATCAATACGATAGGGTCGCTGGATCGCGTGCCTTTTTAAATAACTATTCTACAGCAGG
>NW_008751983.1:414259-424546 GCF_000715545.1 Opisthorchis viverrini | reverse complement strand
CCGGTCCTTTTTTAATCAACCATCCACAAGAGGAATAATAAGGTTTAATGAAACCTCACACTGGCATCATGCTATATTCCTGTTGATATTCGAAGCCATTGTGAATTGTGATTACAAGGTTGGTTATGAGGGTCCAAAAGTCCATAAGCAGAAAAAACACTCCAACTGTATTTAATTGCACGCTCATGTCGTCCACAAAAATCTTGAAAGAAAGCGCGAAATCAAAGCCCAAGAGTTCTCCGCCACCACCCATACTATATCACTTGGTATTTGAAAAAGCGCCGTGTATTAAAAATATGCTATATTAGGAACGTTGAGCATCACTCTAGAAGCCACTTTTTTGGAACAGCAACTGGTATTGACTCTTCCTGCTCCAGTGTGTCGATAGGTTCTTCCAGGTGCTTCAAATGACGTTGCTCTAGATCGTGTTGCCAGTGTGCTTTGTTCTGTGGTAACACCATACGCTTGTAGAAAGGGTCCCAAACCATGCCTTGTCGTATTTTCGACAGGATCTGTGAAAAAAACAGTGGATAGGTGAATGTCAGTGTTTTGAACTCTTCAGCAAAGGCGGCACAGAAAATGTGTTGCGTATTACTAATCACAGACGATATGAAAGTGGGTTCCGATAACTAACAGCTGAACTGTCCATAAGTATATATTGTAATTTCTCCAACATTCTTTTGAACACAGTCACGTCCTGATAACTCAATACGTCAGGGAAAATTTATCGAGTTGGGCCTACTTGAAAAGTGTCTTGTAGAATGACACGAAGTCAAGCCAACAAACGTGGAGTAATACTTCTGAATTGGAATATCTTATGACGCATGAGGCTATTTTACCTTACGATTCAAGAATAAAGCATGATGATAAAGTATATATAACCGATGGATCTTACAAAAAAGCTCATCTTCACAATTCTACAAAAATGTTCTCCGACTTAAGGAATGTGGCCAACTAAGGCTGATAAAAAGACGTTATGGTTCTGATTGCCGGCCATTTTTGAAAGATTTTTTTATTTTCAGGGGCGAGACACACTATTTCTCTAAGACTGAATACTTGGTGGGACCAGGAGTGAATCCATGGCCTTTTCTTCGCTTTCCAAATACACTGTTTTTTATCGAGAATTTCCAATAAAGTCCGATATGAACCAAAGCTAACTGCTTTTAGGTAGTTTGAACACTTTCCTGAAGTTTCGTTTAAACAGATGAAACAGTAATGTTTATACATTAACGAATCGTCAGCAACAAATGTTCGGTCGCATTGAGCGTTGTTTTTAGGTGAAGAGGACACAGTGGACAACCAGTGTGTGAAATGGACAGCGAAAGTGAGGGTAACGGATTGTTTCGCTCATCAACAATTAAAAATGAATTGAATCTCAGAAACGAGCAAGGGTATTCCTTAAATTTAACTTCCTGCAGGTGTGAGACGTTTCACAGCCTGTTGCCATTGGCCATTGTTCTTACTTTCCCGTCTCTATAGTTCAACTTCGTGTGAATATAGCTCGCGGCATACTCAGGAAGACTAACAGGAAATTTTGTGTTAATCTGCCTTTCTCGAAAAACCCCGTTCATAGTTCATCTATTAAATCTTCCTTTAACCGTATTGTCGAGTCCCAATAGCACGTTAATATAAGATATTCCATACGAGGTACTTGAGAAATCTACTTTCCACACAGCGGTTTGACGACATCTACCTAATGTGGGACGGGTGTTTAAACTCGGAAACCGTGTTGGTTTCGCGCACATGACTACTTGAGTTCGCCCAGGTGGTTGGGCAGTATCTACAACTAAGTAGAATTGTATTGGTCTCCCAGAGACAGGCTGCTTACAGGTGCAACAACTTGTGGTGCGTGGTATCTCTGGTATAGGCGTTGTGCTCAGCCTCAGGGCTGAATGCACTTTACTGGATTGGATTCCTGTTACTAATTGTTTGCGCTGTTCGGTTGGCTGGCTCAGAGTTCGAGATGGCTCCGTGGTTAAGGCGCGAATTTACTGACCAGCAGTTCTTGGTTCTAACACAACTATGGTATCACGACTGCTTTCAGCTAACTTTGGGGGACCTGGCAGCATCTTAGCCCTCGAGCTCCCTTTGAGTGGCATATCAGCTAGGTATCGAAGTGGTGTTGCATTTAACCGATTATTTATCATTATTCATTTGTTCCGGAATGACTACTGCATATTAGGAGTTTGAAGGTTTGGATGGGGCTACTAGACACCACTTTGAGTTGATCGCATCAAGTTGACAATAGGAGTGTAGAGGCTATTCGCTTGCCTAATCGCGATTGGAAAACGGGATATGTAACTAAAAGAAAATATCCTGTTCAAACACCGGAGTGTCCGACTGAAAACAGTCATAATCGTTGTGTTGATGCGGAATTATCACCAATACTTCCATAATCCGGAGACTACTGAAATACTTTTAGAAAACGTTCCGTATGAAAAAGCATTTGATGAAACCTTGACCGAGGTCTACCAAAGTACTGTTTTCAAGAAAGAACACTAATTAATACCTGGTACTGGCTTCGTAACTTGACTTTCCCGGCTCGCGGCCGTAGAGAGTACGGATATTTGATATCATTCCAGTCCGGTATCGTTCTGAGGTTCTCGATCAAACTTGGATAAAGAGCACGCTTTTCCTGGTCCGTGAGACTGTCATAATCGATTCCCAAAGGTTCGGGTGGAGCAATTTCATCCGGTTCTTGTAGAGTCAATCCGCCTTCTAAGAGGGCATCGTAGAAGGCTTTGATCTACACTCGGTTAATTGTAAACGACGTACAGAACGAACTTACGCTTTCGTTAGTAAGTGAGGCTTCAACAGTATCGAAAAAGAGTGAAACTAGGCCACATTGAAGGCAACGATAGGCAAGGATATGTCCAATATTTTCTGCGGCAGACACGTCAACACAACTGGGTAGTGCTCGTTTACAGGGAGGATATTACCTATACAGATGTTTCTGGATGCTTGGCTCTCGGGTAGAAGCTGAGGTTACGACAGAATTGGAAGAGTGGACCACAATCCCCGTTGTATGGTGTGCAGTCTTTTCCAAATAAACCCTAAATGGTGAAAAATAGAAGAAAAACCCCACTTGTGCCAATAATCTATCCTAGGAGATTGAAACTCCCAGCCTTTTCTCTTCGGTGCGAGGCCTAGAAGTTCAAGATTTCTGACCAGTTGAACAGCCAAAGACAGATAATAGAGATTTACCTAGGGTTTCGATTCTTGTATTGCACATTTGACAGGTATCGTTTGGAAGTCAAGTCCAGTGGCTTGCAATTCCTCGTGGCTGCTAGAAGTGACAATATTGACCCCGATGTAAATGTTCTCATGAGCACAATACCTGAATAGATGAGGGAAACACGGTTACATCATTTTTAACATTTGAATAGATGAAAGTTACTTTGATGCTAGAGTCATCATCATCACTGTCAGCTGTAATACCGCGTACTTTTGGAAGTCAAGTCCAGTGGCTTGCAATTCCTCGTGGCTGCTAGAAGTGACAATTTTGACCCCGATGTAAATGTTCTCATACGCACAATACCTGAATAGATGAGGGAAACACGGTTACATCATTTTTAACATTTGAATAGATGAAAGTTACTTTGATGCTAGAGTCATCATCATCACTGTCAGCTGTAATAACCGCGTACTTGTCGTACAGTGGTTGTACCTGCCGCAGTTTCGTTCACCGATGATTTGGGGGGGGGATGCAAGAGTACGAAGAAGTATCTCCTCAATTTTTTCGCTGAGGAAAGTATCAGCCCATTTTGATCTTGCTTTTCGAAGACGAATTAAGGTGACTAACAGAAGGTAAATTTTCGATCGGTGTCGATCATAGTGTTTGTTCGGACCTTTAGGCAGCCGAAGGACTTAGACTAATAGTAGCCTTCGGGTCATACTCGACTTGGTGTTTGCGAAACATTTAACTAAGTTGAATAGTGTTTATGAGTTTCAGAAGCAGGCGTGTAACATTTATGGTGCAGACAGGACGATATACCCCTTCCAATTTCTTTTACGTGGTTTGGCGTTAGTTTGAGAGAAGTTATGCTGATCCACAGATCCCCAGAATGGACGGAGAAGGTATCCCTAGATAACTTAGTGGAATCGGTAGTAAAGAATCGGTGTTTAGAACTGTTGGGGTGTCGATGACGACAGAAAATAGTGTTGAAATGAGCATGCAGAAGTTATGGAAGTGTTCCTTTAGTGCGAGGAGCTGGAGGAGATCTTCGGATAGAATAAGTCATTGGATGTGCGACTGGGCATTTGAGGCAGAATCTCCATCCTGGAAGAGGAACAAAATCGCCCGTTCCTACGACATTCAGGCTAGTCATTTCTACCCCGTATAAGGACCCTGCAAGGCAGTCAACCCGATGGGGTTCATTTGTTTTTTCAACATGAACCGTGCATAAATGTAGTTCGATTCGGGTTACCGTGGTATCTGGGCACAGAGGAAACAATACAATGGAGAGGTTAATTGAAGTCTGAGATGAGACGAAAACCCGAAGACGAATGGTGTGTTCAAGGTTGGGGTCCGGTGATCGGGTCCAACAGGATCACTGAATTCGGGACCATGCGATATGGGCAACCCATTCGTTAAGTACATGTCAGTGATACCGCAAACTATCTGCAGGATGTCCCCGGGTAATATCCAATGCTGAGCATTTAGCTTCGTATCTAGATCCTGCTTTGCCCACCATGCGTAGTCTTTCAGTCAGGACTTAAGAAACAGCGTGACCGAGCGGTCGACCAAATAACATACGAGGAACAGGACCCATCCGGTATAGTTGGTTCTGCCGTGTCAAATCCTCAAGTAAGCGAGCATGTGACTCATTGCCAGAGTCGATTGAGCATGGGTTATTGTGTACCAAAGACATAGATAATAATAATACACATAGATAATGCTGTCAATCAAAGGAAAGAATTCCCCCACTTTCGGTTGGAAAAGGTTTGGAACCGATTGAGCAGTCATCGTTTCAGAAGAGCTTGATAAACAATCGGTAGTCTTTATTTGGGCAACGTTTCGCTTTTGACCCAAATTGGCTAGGTTATAAGGCAGACGGGGAACCAATCAGTAAGTCAGTCCTCTTCAGATTATCACAGTAGGTCAGTGTTGAGTGTCATTTGCGGCTCTTGTCGGTTAGTGAAGTTGTCAAAATCTTGCTTTGGTGGATTGCAAAGCAAGCAAAGTAATCTGGCTCTCATTGTGAGAGGTTGAAACCATGGCCTCAGACTGACCATCTCTACCAACTGTTCTGTGCATCCTGGGTGTATGTAGATCGGCCGCATTCATGGAAGTATCGGAATGCGCTAGTAAGGGTCCTCAGTGTATATTGGGCGCAATGTGGTTGCATGTTCAGTCTAGACGCCAGTGGTAAACATCTACGACATGTTGTTTGATGAGAGGGACTGGGCACACGGTTCGAAATTTTGGCGTGCAACGAATTCCAGAGGGGGGTACCGTCCACAGGAGGATTACATGAAATATAAGGGAGTTTGCCCCATTGAACTAGACCAAATTTGGTCAAACCAAAAGTGTCGTTAAAAGACTGAAGGGACGTTACTTAGATCACCATGAAAGAAAGTTCAGAAATCAATCCCCATGTGCGGGGTTATTCCACAAAATCCTGACACCAATAACCCAGCTAAATCAAGGTAAGTTAAATAGACAGCAAACAAAACGCTTGCGCTCTTGAACAAGTGTCACTTCCCGAACAAGTTCCATCCAGTACATTCTCCGTGACTGTTAGCTGCATACAGTCCGTTGTGGTACTGTGACGGAATCACACGGAGTCAGCTCAGTTCAGTTGCAAACCATGTAGGGAAGTACGGTAATTCCAGCTGCTTCAACGAGAATAAGGAGAATGAAGGTGTTAGCACGGTCATTCCCTAACAAACTGTTGCATCTCTCCATCTTCCCTGACGCTACTGGGGTTGTAGTCAGAAGACAAGAAGGCAACCAGAAGGAACTGTATATTAACGCAATTACAACTTTCTATATGCATGATTCACTTGTGACCGTATTTGATGGTCGATCCACTGTCAACCAACCAGTGTCTCTTGCACGCCCACACCGTTCTCGGGCGGTTGTTCCTTTGTCTCGGTTGATCATAGATGACCGTCTGTGCGCTTGTGTACGGGGTGCCTTGGCCACCGAATGGGTGTGAACTTTCTGTCCCTTTTTGACCTTTCTCCGGCACATGATGAAATCGGACATGACTCAGACGTATAGGCGTAATCTCACGGCTCTGTTTCACATGGTTGTTCCACTGCTCAGTAGGCTGATGCGCAGCCGTATTACCTCCCGTTTCAATTTGAAACTGTTTTCGGACTGCTTGAGTCTGATCGTATTTTTTCTCTTCTTCGGGTTAACTTGAAGGTAGTTTGGTCGTTTCTGTTTTCGATTTGGTCTTAGCTGTAAACGATGCAGTGCTGTCATGTTCTGGGATAATTCGATAGGTCGAACGTTTTCATCGTCCAAACCGAGCATGTCCAACAAGATGTCCCACTGGAAATTTTCTGCTTCTTGCCAGTATTGAGTTTGCATGTGGTTTGGTCATAGTTGGTTGATATGACTTGTCCAAATTTCTTTTCCAACGTCGATTTCGTAGATAACATTTCCTTTCTTACCCAGGACAGTACCACTGGACCATTTTTCGGGACCTTGAAAGTTTCTTGCGTAAACCGCATCATCAATGTGGGATTTTCGCAATCTGTCTGTCCCATTTGCTGTAGTTCTGATGTCCTTCCTCTTGGGCCTAAGATTATCGTAAGTAGTCCAAACATGCATTCTGCGGGCGATTTCCCACCGGGAACATTTGGGTTTGGGGAATTTCGGTACATTGTCAAAAATTGTTGGAGCGTATTGTCCGACGAATTTTTCGACTTTTTTCTACCTTTTGTAATATTTCAATGATATTTCTCTCTGTTGTAGCTAACTGAGCCGCAGCGCTCTTTCTTCTATTGTTTCATCAGGATTATAGCCGATCTTCATCTGATGTCCGCTTCCTTGAATTTTTCCACTCAAGTAACTAGACTATTAACGTGAGAGAATAAATTCTATCATGCTCTTAATTCACCCAACTAGCTCTCATAGACACAACAGAAGGAATGAGAGCCAGACGGTCCAATTAGTTCATTCATATGAAATGTTTCTGTTTATCCGGTATGACAGAGACTGATACAAGCAATGAAGGCGATAGCCTTGATTCAGGATCGCCAACGTTTGCACGCAACAGCCACTAACAAGTGTTACCTCTGGTTGATCTCAGTAGGGGGAGTTATCTTCCCCGGAAATCATCCGATGTACCTCAGTACTACAGATATGATATTCCACTAGACCCACGGAATTCTTCGGATTTATCCGTGATAAAAACCAGTCTCCGGAGATCTGCACAAAATGGTCACATCTGTGATCTATCTAGGAAGGCACTCTGTCTTTGGTAGCTAAACTGTCACGTGGGCACCACGCGACAAACGCTGACCTGGCCTTCCCAATTTTGTAGGTGACATTGTCTTTTGGCAGACCGTAGAGACTAAAGCATCCAACTAGATAGACTAACTTATCCACCACACCGATTTGTTCACCTGCAACCATACGTTTCGGGTTCAACCCCACCTAATAATGCACGTCGATTTCGTAGATAACATTTCCTTTCTTACCCAGGACAGTACCACTGGACCATTTTTCGGGACCTTGAAAGTTTCTTGCGTAAACCGCATCATCAATGTGGGATTTTCGCAATCTGTCTGTCCCATTTGCTGTAGTTCTGATGTCCTTCCTCTTGGGCCTAAGATTATCGTAAGTAGTCCAAACATGCATTCTGCGGGCGATTTCCCACCGGGAACATTTGGGTTTGGGGAATTTCGGTACATTGTCAAAAATTGTTGGAGCGTATTGTCCGACGAATTTTTCGACTTTTTTCTACCTTTTGTAATATTTCAATGATATTTCTCTCTGTTGTAGCTAACTGAGCCGCAGCGCTCTTTCTTCTATTGTTTCATCAGGATTATAGCCGATCTTCATCTGATGTCCGCTTCCTTGAATTTTTCCACTCAAGTAACTAGACTATTAACGTGAGAGAATAAATTCTATCATGCTCTTAATTCACCCAACTAGCTCTCATAGACACAACAGAAGGAATGAGAGCCAGACGGTCCAATTAGTTCATTCATATGAAATGCTTCTGTTTATCCGGTATGACAGAGACTGATACAAGCAATGAAGGCGATAGCCTTGATTCAGGATCGCCAACGTTTGCACGCAACAGCCACTAACAAGTGTTACCTCTGGTTGATCTCAGTAGGGGGAGTTATCTTCCCCGGAAATCATCCGATGTACCTCAGTACTACAGATATGATATTCCACTAGACCCACGGAATTCTTCGGATTTATCCGTGATAAAAACCAGTCTCCGGAGATCTGCACAAAATGGTCACATCTGTGATCTATCTAGGAAGGCACTCTGTCTTTGGTAGCTAAACTGTCACGTGGGCACCACGCGACAAACGCTGACCTGGCCTTCCCAATTTTGTAGGTGACATTGTCTTTTGGCAGACCGTAGAGACTAAAGCATCCAACTAGATAGACTAACTTATCCACCACACCGATTTGTTCACCTGCAACCATACGTTTCGGGTTCAACCCCACCTAATAATGCGGTAAAACTTTATTATTTGCGGGCACTTTCTTAAGCTGAAGCAAGTGTTTTGTGGTCGACAGAGGACTGGGGCTGATAGTCTGTTAAGGCTCACATGGTTCCTCCAGAGGTTCAATGTTCTTCGAATTCGTTCTGTTCTGTTCTTCCAGGTGTTCAGCTCAGCATTCAAAACGTTTTTATGAATAAACTGGGGTCCCTTCCTTTCTGCAGGCCTCCTAGGACCAACTCATCGGAATATCTGGAATAGGGTGCGACTGTTTCTGATGCCAAAGTCCCCTCTATTTATACGGCCTTCACCATCCGCAAACATACTGCAAATCCTAAGGCCCTTCGTTACGAAGCGTTTGAGGGAATTGCGTGCGACATTAGTGTCGCTTGTTGCCGGTACAATCTTCCCGGCATCAATGGAAGTTGCTGGTCGAGACGAGATCCAGTGTTCATTGGAGTGTTCAATGGCCTCGGACAGACGTATGAAAAGCTGTCTGCATGGATTTTTTTCACCTAATTCTGATCGCAATCCAAATTACAGTCAGTACAATTGTACCTGAGGATTCTGGAACCCTTTCAGCCACATCAACGCGATACTGTTGAGTTACACAGATACTTTGCAGGCGGTGAACTGAGCGGCTTTGTTCTCTACAGAAAGCATCCTGTCTAGGTGTGGGCGCCCTGGCAGTATCCCAGCCCACGTACAACCATGAACTGCACATACACAAATAAACTCATGCCACATCGGCCGTCGCGTGGTGACATCAGCCGGGTTGCCTTACTTGCTGCATACAGCAGGGCGGGTAAGCGAAAACATGCTACTGCTGACGCCTCCCTTCTTACACTTTCATGTTTTCCTTCTTTCACCCTCCCCCACCCAAATTCGAATACGTTTTTCGCAGGTCCCAGCTCTAGGACTGACCGTGTTGCTCGCCCTGCATCACACTCAGCTGCAGCTTCTGCACGTCCGAGTTCAGTTGCAACCCTAAACACTTCGAAGTCTGTTTTCAAACCCCGAAAGCCTGTCTGCTTAGCCACCTTCAATGTTCGCACACTGAAGCAAGCAGACCAACAGGTGGCTCTTGTGCGTACGCTGGACTCCCTCTGTATTGATGTATGTTGTCTGTCAGAAACAAGGACGCAGGACGCAAGTACTGTAATCGAACTGACTGCTCCCTCGCTCTCTTCCAGGTTCCGACTGCGCACCTCTGGTGATGCAGAGGCCGCTGCAGCTGGATATGCTGGGGTGGGTATTGTACTAAGCGAACGAGCGGAAGCGTCTCTGCTTGATTGGATATCCGTTGACAGTCGTCTCTGTGCGGTTCGTTTGGCAACATCTGTGAGAGAATCTACAGAAAGTGAGGTTCATCGCACCCTGTTTATTGTGTCTGCATACGCCCCAACTGACTGCAGCTCTGAATCTGCCAAGGACAGTTTCTATGACGCTCTAGGTGCCCTTCTACAGCAGGGTAAAAGCCCAGATATCATTGTGGTTGCTGGTGATATGAACGCCCAGGTAGGTAGACTAAGCGCTGCTGAGGCCCGATTGGGTGGTCGTCTTGGTTTGGACACGAGACGCACGGACAACGGAGACCGGTTACTTCAGATGTGTGCCGATCACAGGCTGTTCCTGTGCAGTACGAAT